>NC_056728.1:1405137818-1405337818 GCF_019279795.1 Protopterus annectens | reverse complement strand
AAGCACCACCAACAATCCAAGGAATGAGTGCAGCTGGCACCCCACTGCACAACCCCTAACCACAGACATGTATCCCCCATTTCCTTTTTCTTCCTAAAAAGCGGCAGGCTGGCATGGCCTCAAGTCCTCACACTAATGAAGGATCATCTCAGACTCTGCATAGCCAAGAGGCTGGCTTAACCGCGGACTTACCTGACAGAAGGTTGGTTCATGTTGTGATCTCCAACTAGTGACTAAACTTGTGCTCAGGTGGCATTCCTGATGATTCCTGCATGAGAAGCTCAAAGACTGCCATCTTTAGTGTGGCTAAGAAAGCTAAAGGCTTCTTCTGAAAGTACTTATGAAAGGCAGTTTTAAAATGCTGATAACTGCAAGCAGCTAACAATGTGCACCCTCATGAGACAATAAAGGGATTACTACTGTGGGATTTGGCTTATGATCCGATGGCCAAATGGGCATTTAAAATGTTTGCTGGACAAGCAAGTACAGAATCTTCACCTATGACAGAAAATACGATCCAAGCAATGCCAGCAGCAAAAAAGAAAGGGCAAGCTCAGGTGAGGATGAATGCGTTTGTGGTTCTGGAATGTTACAACACAAAATGTTTGGATCAGGTCTACAGACATCCTCTAGTACAAGACTAACCTAACTACTGAAGTCATCTAGGATTGTTCTTGATATTATATCATACCACAATAGTCTACTTACTATGTAGTACTACTAATCATACATCATTTTACTTACCATTCCATTGACACTGTCGTAGCATGTACAGTTTGGAAGACTTCTGCAACCAATGTAAGCAATGATCAAATCAAGAGAGAGACTGCAGAAGGATGCAAGTAATATTACTATGTTGGCTCCTTCAACCATTTTGCCAAGGATGTAGTGGTGCTGTAAAAAGAAAGTGTTGATACAGTAAGAACTCCTGCATGTTTATTTAATTTAGCTTTAGACAAAAATGTTGCATTTCTGTAATGACTGAAGCACAGCAGATTATTTCCAATTTAATTTTTGTTTGTACTTTTTTGAAGATTGGAAGGCTCACTTGTGCTTACCATACCAGATGTGTAGGACCATGTACACCTTTCTCTACCTGTAGGATGCAAGGCTGACAGGACGGTGTTCGCACACCTTGTATCTTACTCAGGCCACCCAATTCCTTTTTTCCCCACAATTCTTGTGCATGGAAATACCCTTCTTCAGTTCTGTTATGCATGGTGAAGCATAAGAAGAGAAGCCAAGTAGGAGACAAAAGCTCTATGCAGCAACTTCCAATTCCCTACCAAAAATGCAAGGGAAAAGATGAGTGGCATTGTAAAGGAAGAGAAACCTAGTCTTACACATATCATGTTAAGTACAAATCTTTAGTATGGGATAGGTATGGTTTCTCTTCCTCTAGCTGTAGGGCAGAGGACCAAGCATAATATGCTGGGTGGATCACTGCAAGAGTTGTCTTATTTATTTAATTTATTTATATTTGTTGACCGGGAGTGTCCGACTGGACATAGGTCCATTTTCAGCGGAGGCCCGGGGAGAAAAGCTCCACAGTTAAAATAAACAGACAGTAGTTACATTGGATTACATAGTGATTAACAATTTACATAGCAATTACTTACAACATATTTACAGATGAAGAACATAGTACATCAGTAGACAACTAGAATCTTTATCTGTGAAGTACATAACAGACATCAACAAATGTTACAATAAGAAGTTCCTGCTGTATAACAAGTACTAGGCTTATGAGCATCTGAGCTTGCTATAATCAAGGTAGTTAGTGGAGTGGAAAGAAAGGTAGTGGTTGGATGGGGTGGGTGATATTAGAGTGGGAGTTGCAAGGGCATAGCCAGCATGTTTTAAGGTGCGCTTTTAGTGATGTTTTGAAGTGGGTGCATGATGGTATGGAGGTAATTGTGGGTGGGAGGGAGTTACATAATTTGGCTATGGTGCAAGAGAATAGTGCTTCACCAACAGAGTTATTGGCTTTAGTGATCTGCAAGTGATTTTTGTTGCTGGATCTTAGTGGTCTGGTGGAGCGATAAGGTTGGAGTAGATTCTGGAGGGATGGGACATTTAGTGGATGGTTTACTAGTTTGTGGGCGAGTGAGAGTTGATACCATTGAAGGAGGTGAGGGAGTTCAAGCCAACCCAGTTCAGCAAGTGAGAGACAGTGGTGACTACGGTAAGATGCCCCTGTGGCGAATTTGGCGATTTTGTTGTAGC
This sequence comes from Protopterus annectens, assembly GCF_019279795.1. Classification (NCBI taxonomy): domain Eukaryota; kingdom Metazoa; phylum Chordata; order Ceratodontiformes; family Protopteridae; genus Protopterus; species Protopterus annectens. The sequence continues at coordinate 1,405,335,592 of NC_056728.1, read as the reverse complement.
AAGTCTCTAGCTTGTTTAGATCGCATTGCCTTAGGTTGGTATATACTGGAGAGGCATAAAGTAGGGTGGAGATAAGGTGGGAATTTGCTATTGAAATCTTTGCTGCTTTGGTGAGATATTTCTGTATAATGCTCCTAGTTTTTTGTGGACTTTTTTTATGGTCATGGATATGTGAATTTCAAATTTTAGTTTGTCTATTTCCACTCCTATTAATTTGGTGTGTTCAGTTGGGCATATAGTGGTGTTGTCTTTTGCTGTGATGTTACAGTGAGAGTTGTTCTGAGTATGTTTGGTGGGTTGGAAGAGGAGTAGTTTAGTTTTGTTTGGGTTGAGTATTAATTGGGCATCGGATAACCAAGTTTCAACAGAGGAAAAGGCTTCCTGTGTGACTTTTTGCAGTTTGGGTAGGGACTGGGCTGAGCAGATGATGGTTGAGTCATCTGCGTATTGTACGAGTGTGCCATGTTTGGTGGCAGAGGCTAGATTATTGGTGAAAACAGAGAAGAGTAGGGGTCCAAGGATGGATTCTTGGGGAACCCCTATGGAGACAGGTAGATGGGGAGATATGTCATTCTGCCATACAACGGATTGTTGGCGGTCAGACAGGTAACTCTGAAACCAGTTGGTGACTGATTGTGAGAAGGATAAGTTATTGAGGACAGAGATAATTTGTTTATGTGGGACCATGTCAAATGCTTTAGATAGGTCTAGGAAAGTAGCAGAGGAGAGATAGCCATTGTTTTTATGCTGAAGGATCGTGCAAGTAAAGGAGAGTAAGGCAGTTGTGGTGCTATGGTTTGGTCGGAAACCATGCTGAGTATTGGAAAGGAGGTTGTTAGTAAGGAGGTAGTCTGAGATCTGAGAGTGTATGCATCTCTCTAGTATTTTGGAGAGTGGAGAGAATAGCTATGGGGCGGTAATTGGTTAGTTCTGTGGGGGGTCCGCCTTTGTGGAGGGGAATTATATGTGATACTTTCCACAGTGTGGGAACGTAACTTTCTGACAGAGATTGGTTAATCAAGATGGATACTGGGTAGGCCAGAGCATCAGCTGCGATTTGTAGGTATTCACTTGGGAGGTTGTCTGCTGCTAATTTGGTGGGCTTAAGTTTAGTTAAGAGTTTTTTTATGCTGGAGGTAGGTACAGGAGAAAAAAAAGAAGGCAGTGGGGAGATTACTAGTTGAAGGTGTGGGTTGGAGGGGAGGGGGGTTGTGTTGTTTAGCTAGTGAGATTATGGTTTGTGTGAAGTGTGTGTTGAATGAGGTAGCAATATTTTCTGAGGAGTGAGGGATGTTAGGAGGAGGGGTACTGACTTTACCTGGGTGGAGGATGGAGTTTATGGAGGACCAGAATTGTTTGGGGCTGTGTTGGGAGGAGTCTAGGGCAGACTGGTAGTATTGTAATTTGTCCTGTTTTATTATCTTTTTGACTATTGCATAGTTCTAGGAATTTCTGTCTAGTTGAAGGGGTTTTGGTTTTGCGCCAGTGCTCCCAGGCTTTATCCTTGTTTTTCATTTCTGACTTGGTGGATTTCTGTAGCCATGGGGAGGGTTGTGCTTTGATTCTGGAAAGTCTTATGGGGGCATGGTACTTAAGGATGCTCAGGAAGGTAGTATTAAAAAATTCAACTGCATCATCAAGACTGAGGTACTTTAGAGGATGCCAGTTACATTCTTTAAGGGATGAGATGAATGTGAGTGGGTTAAAGTTTAGTTTTTTACGTATTTGATGGTAGATGACAGGTTTAGCTTGGTATAGGTATTTTTTGAGTAGGGATGTTGGGGAGTGATCACTGAGGCTATCTGATAAGCAGCCTGTTATATATGACTGGGGGCTCTTACTGACTACTATCCAATCCAGGGTAGTGTACTTGCTGGAGATTTTATTTATCCTGGTTGGCGAATGGACTAGTTGGGTGAAGCCACGAAGGTTTACATGATGGGCTGGATGGTTGCCAGAACAGGATTACCAGTCAATATTGAAATCACCTAAAATGATAGTTTCTTGGGGGAGATGGTGGGTAGACCAGCTGAGGAGGTTTTCTAGTGGAGAGATGTTTTGGCCAGGTGGGAAGTAGCATCCAATTATGTTGATGGTTTTGTTTTGGTTTATTTTGAGGTTGGTATATATTATTTCTTCATTGCCTATTTGTGAAGCTGATGATTTTAAGATCTGGATGTTTAGATGCTGTTTAAATATTATAGCTACACCGCCTCCTTTTTTGTTTAGCCAGTCTACTCTTAGTATGCCATAACCTGTAGAGAGTATTTGCTCACTGGTAATGTGAGGTTTTAGTCAGGTTTCTGTCAGGATAACTATATCTGGGGAGTACAAGTCTATAGTGGCATGGAGTTCATGGACTTTGTTGGATATACTTCTAATATTTAGGCTTAGTAGAAGGAAGTCACTTGACTTTCTATTGGCTGTAATATGGGAGAAGTTGTGGTTTCTAGTCTGATTATGAGGATAGGGGTTGGAAATGGTAGGGCCAGGGTTGGGGTGGATGTCTCCACTTAGGGCTAGTTTTGATATGCATGAGGTTATTAGTTCTCAGTTTTTGAATGTGTTTGTTTATAAGGGAACTTTATGATTGTGCTCTGTGGGTAATAGTATGGTGGGAGGGTTACTAAGTTAAGTTGTGGGGATGCTTTATGCTTGAGTAATAAAGTTGGTAGAATATGTGGAGGGTGCATAGGGATGGTTCTTGAGTTGGTGGGAGGGGAGCTGAGTGAGGGTGAGACATGAGTGGTGGTGTGAGTAGTAGTACAGTGGTAGTGGTTGAGTGGGGGAATGATGGAGCTTTGGTAGGATGTAAGATATGTAAGGAGAGTGCATGCAGTGAGCATAGGTAAGGTATGCTTGTACATGTTAGTTGAGGTGTGATAGTAGTGGGAAGATGGAGGATGTAGTGTTGGGTTAATGCTGTGGTTGGCTATTGGAAAGATGGGAGGGGTTTGTGAGGGTAATAAAGGTGGGACCACTTGGGGCAGGAGGGAATAGGGGGCAGGGTGGGGAGCGAAGTGGGTAGAGACCCTGTTAGTTGCTCTTATGAGGGGGCTGGAAACAATCAGGTAACAGAGTTAACTGATAAATGAACATATGATAGTGACAAGGGTGGTTGTAGTTTTAAAAATGGTGCCTGCCACAGGTAATATTTATTAACTTTGGGATTGTCTTAAGGTAATAAACAGGGAAGGGGGAGAGAACAAGGATGTGAGCAGGCCGTTCTTTGTACTGCTGCTAATGAGCCAAAGCAAAGACAAGTTTGTGTTTAAGAAAATCACAATTGACCAAGGACTGCTCTGAAACTGTAAGTCATTTAACCATTTCTCAGGTGGAAAAACAGGATAACCTTGTATCAGTAGGCTACTGTGGTCTCAGTTTAAATTAACAAACACACAGTATTGATCAGTTATGGATACTATTTGCTAACAGAAAAGAATAAGAGAGAAAGTGGAAGATGTGTGTGTGTGTGTGTGTGGGGGGGGTGAGGTGACTGCTTACAAGCCACAGCAGAGTGCTCTCCAGGGGAAAATGAATATTGGCTCAAATAGGTAGACACATACTCAAAGTTAACTTTAGCTGTTTGCAGACAGTTCAGACCCGGACTGTGCTTTTCTTATAAGAATGATAAAGGTGGTACCACAGTTGAATACTTAAGAGTGGTGTTAGGTCTAGAAAAGAAGAGTACAGAGAGGAGTAAGTACTTTGATGGTAAAGATATATTATAAAGATGACAAAAAACAAACTGAGCAAATAGCTACTGTATGCAGGAAAATGTATGTCTTGAACCAACTACTAGTATATGCAGATACTGAGCCAATTGGAAAAACATCTGTTAGAAGAAACCTCAAGACAGTTATGCAGTCGCAGATAAAAATATAGCGAGCAGCACTCTGTCGAGGTTGTCTAATGTGATTCTATCCACCAGTAACAGCACAATTGTATAGAAATAATTAGACACCAGTATGAGCTGTCTACACACAACACAATTACATGAATACCATTAGTGAACAAGGTGCAGCTATGCAAACAGACCATACTATAAAAACAACTTGGTGCAGACAAAATATTACCTCCAGAAGGAACTGAACTAGAGCCATCGCATCCATAAATGTATCACAAAGAAAACAGATATTAATACTAATACACTACTGGATAAATGTTAGCATTCTGGGAATAGATGGGAGAGAGAAAGAAGTTCAAAAGCAATATAGTGTTGATTCCCCAGGACGAGTGGGCCTAAAGTAAGGCAAGGTACAATGTCAGCAACAGAGGCTGCCAAAAATAAAGTAGTATCCAGTAAACTCAAAGACCAAAATGCATCAACAATACTAATAATAATACCTCCCAGAGTAAGACAGACAGCATCAGCTTGGCAGGGGGGGGGGGGGGGGGGGGGGGTAGACTTCAGAGGAATATCAGTTATACAAAAACTATCGTCACAGATAAGATGAAAGCAAGGCAGATACTGGATGCAGTTCAAACTCTTATTAACCAAAGAAAATTAAATGGTTAAAAGGTACATCCTGTCCCTGAATGTGGCATGGAAACTCAGCAATAAACAAGGCAGACAGAATTCAAAAGGGAACCAGATTTAAATGCCCAATAAGGTGGCCTTGCCTCAAAACTGGGAAAATAGGAGCCTTCCACTGGATCCAAAACCCAAATAATGAGCACCTCAGATAAGGAAAGCATGGGGGGGGAAAGGAAGGAACCACTTGCCTAAATTACTGAAAAAGAAAAGCCCAAGATCTTACAGATGGTACTGAAAGATGAGACTCTAAGCACTGTAAGGGCTGTGTTGCAGAATCAGAACAGAGAGGAAGCTATCACAGAAAAAAAAGTAACAAATTGCTTGGGATACAGCACCCCTCTAGAAATCAAGCTAAGGAATAATGAGGTAAGAGGACTGAAGCACAACCCAGAAATGAGACATCTCTAGTCAAAATTACAGGGTGGAACTCCCAAAGAAAAGTATATTTCAGACCATACCACCTAGAACCTTGTCTCCGATAAGAGAGATGCTTCAGAGAAAATGAAGTTTAAATTCCTGAGGGAGAAGAACCAGGAAGGGTACTGTGTGTGATCCCAGACTTGAAGAGCCTTACACAGTGAGTCCTCTTAAACAAGGGAATTAAGGCCAAATTATGACGTCAGACTGCAGTAGGACAGGAGATATGTCTTGAAGGATATCTATTTAAGTGAAATTTATATATATATATATATATATATATATATATATATATATATATATATATATATATATATATATATATAAAACACTTGAGACTCAAGGTAATAGGACTACAAGAATAGCAACAATTGGTGTAGGCAATGAACTAAAATCCGAGTTTGTGGGAATTTAACTGACCACCTTAGTACTGGGACTGCAGCAATCCCTCAAGGACTGAAGCAAAAACAAATGAGAAAATACTTTCTGACCAATGTGGCAGAGGGACCCTGGAAACCATATGTAGCATTCTTTTCTCTAACAATTAATACCAGGGTGGTTAAGAAGTCTCATGTCCTATTGTAGTAACATAAAACCAAAGTGTTAGTCTGGCTATGAAGAATGGTTGACATGTCTTAATTTCAAAACAAATTTGTTTTTTGTGGTGGACAGGATATCATACGAGAGGGGTGGTGATCTTAAAAGCCTTTCACAATACAAAAAAGTTCTTTGGCAGTTAAGACTAAATACCACTTTAAAAATCTGGATTAAAAACAGCACATCTCTATTTATGCAGTTTTAAAACTCCATGCAAGTGTATTTTAAGTAGTTTACTCTTTTTTAGACAGGCTTTTAATATTTTACATTTTTGCAGGTATTTAATTCTGGTTTTGTGTTTATTTAAATATTCATGATGTTACATGTTCTATTTTGATGGGTAGCTGTTGTGATGTTTCATGTTTATTCAAATATTCATGAAGTGACATGCTCTATTTTGATTGATTTGGTAGCTGTTGTGATGTCCCTAACAGGGAGGGTTAAATGGATTTGCACCACTACTTTAACTCTGAAGACGCCTTGCTGTGACTAGGCGAACGTGTTCAGTTTCATTAAACATTTTTGGAATTATTTCGGCTGCCTGGTTCCTTTACACGAGACGGTTTCATTTTTGTTTTCGGTTTAGAGAGTACAAACTTTCCATTAACTCCTCACAATGATAAAAGTATCCCAGAAGTGTTAGATTTGTAAAGGGTCCCTATTAATTATTCAAACTTTTCAAAGTTCGAATGTCATATGGTTGACACCACATGATCGAATTTGAAAAGTTCAAAGGTTAAAAGCAATCTGAGTTGGTATATTTAAGTAGGTGTGTGTGTGGGGAGTGCAGGGGGGGCTTGCCCCCCCTGCTCAGAGCATTAAGTTTTTTTTTTCATTTTTTATTATATTTTTGAAGTTTCAAACTTCGCTCATATGTCGAATATATGAGGCTCGAAGTTTTGAAACTTCGAATATATAATATAGACCCTTTGTAAACACACAGGCTAGTATAATCATCTATAAATTTTGTTTCTTGAAAAGTAAACAAAAACATGACCACAACAAACTCTAAAGCCAGAACTAGGCTGGTGAGGGAATCCAACAGTGAACTAGTTTCATTTTACTCAGAAACTAATACAATCAGAAAGAAGTCACGTACAGATAAATATCAACCTCTACAGATTTAACGCTACACAGATATTTCTAAAGAGGAAAAGGCCTTCAATGTGTTCTTAAACCTTAGCAAAAGAGTCTAAGAACCATACTAAACAGAACTACAAATAGCTCCACAGTGCCTGGAGAAGTAGACTGAGACATGACCACAAGTGACACCAAAACCAGAATTAGGCTGGTGACAAAAGCCTAACAAATAAAGTCCCCCCCACACAGACAGAATTCAAGGAGCCCCACTGCAAGTAATACAACAGTAACATCTATACATTTAATAAGGTTAAGTAGATATTTGTTAAAAGAAAATCAGATATGAAAAAACCTTTGGTCTGCTCTAAAATTAACAAGAAATTGAACCAGAATGAATGACTGTGATTAGCATGCAGCCCAGAAGGGCAATTATATGTTCAGATAACAGTGACAGATCATGCAGAGGAGTAAAGGCTGTGAGGTGGTAATGAACTGTAGGGCCAGAGTTTAATTCCAGTCAGCCTCCATTTCTCTACTGTGCAACTCTTGGCAAGTTACTTAACTAAACAATGTTCCGGTTGTTGTGTCTTTCGGCTTTTCCCGGTTAGGGGTCGCCACAGTGGAACTCCGGTCTGTTAATGATTGGCAGTAGATTTTTACGTGCCGTGTTGCCGGCCCTAACGCATAACCTTCAACAAAGGTACGCCCATTCACGCATGTCTCCACACAGAAGACGCTCTAGCTGAGAATCGAACAGGACGTCTGTGAGGCGACAACGCTACCACAGCACCACCACTGCAGTATAATTGGGAAATTATGCTATATTCCACAATGGTCTCCGGGACCACATGCTTACAATTTATGAACCTATGTTACTTGACGAGAGAGAAATCCACAGAGTTCACAAGTACTGAACACTGCATTACAGATCCCAAGTGTTATTCAGGCACTGCATAAATTGGGTTAAAAACTTGTAAAAGTTGCACATAGTTTAACTCTGAACAGCAAAGCTTCCTAAGAATCCAATTTACTGGGAATGCACTGATTAAATCAGTCTAGCTTAAGACACTAACAAATGTTGAAAAACAGAATAAAGGTAACAAAATAGAAAAGTACTCGCATTAATTGAGAGAGGAAATGTTCAAGAGAGTAAAAGCAATAAAAAAACAAAATTAAAAAAAAAAATTTCAGTAATCTGAAATGAGATTTGGAGAGGGGTTCTTCCATATCCAGAATTATGGGAAAAGAGAAGCAGTTAGGAGGCTTGCAAAAGTTTTAGGTGCTAATTTCAACAAGCGGAGGAAGATGGTCCACTTCTATTACATCATTACCTCAGTACTAATCTTTCCATGATTAACATCAGCTGCAGTCTTACACAAGATAACATTTTATGCCATTGTAATACACAGCAGCAGCACTGGATGGTCAAATGTGGCACTGGCTGAAAACTAGCTTCATAGTGTTACTGGCTTCTATTGCCTCAAACCTCTCAAATTAATCTTTGTAGCATGGTTCTTGCACATGCACATACATGGGTGACTAACATTTGGGAAACATAAGGCACCATCAACTTTGGGATTAAGGTGAGAAATCTCTAAATTTATAAACAGCTACTAGTGATGGCAGGGTGCAGCTGAAAAGTGTAACTCTGAAATAATAGAGCTATTCAGCACTAATGAACTGTGTGCCAAAAATCTCATGCCAAACATCAGTTCTTGAATTTTGATGTCTTTGCATTTTAGTGACAACAGGTCTCACACATCTCAAGTGTGGTCAGACACTCATGGGCAACAGGTGGCTCAACACCCCATGTCTGCAGACTAAGTGGAATATAATCCACAACCTTTGGAGGCATTATGTAATGGAGCGGTAATATTTTTCTACTATTGCTACTTTATTATTCTGGTACTTTTCCATTATTGGGGCAACCCTTTATATGAGGTTACTGTGCTCTGAATCCAGTTACTTGTCATGTCTTTGTGTACTGAACATAAAATTATTTTACTGCATAATATTTCAAAACAGATGCTCTGTAAATTTTACACACACCCAATTAAAAGACATGCTAAGGCACTGTATTTGAGCTCAACGATCACATTGCAAGTGTTTCTTTCCTGCGTACCAAGCGGATACATCAAAAGATAAGAAATGCGACCAATTCCCAAAAACGTAGGGGATTTATTTTCCGTGAAACTGTAATGAAATATTTCATAGCTGCGCTACAACAACTTGAACTAAAGCCTCTCCCTGTAAACTGTGTTGCTGTACATGTTCATGTGCTGGGCTGGCAGTGATGAAATTTACCGATTTGGAGCTGAACTGTAATACCGGTCACCCATGTGGTAGGGCGGCAGTGATGACATTCACTGATTTGTAGCTGGAGCAATTGATAGCTTTTCTTTCACTGTCATTGCCAAGCCTTAGTGAGCATAAGTAAATAACCACCATGATGCCCCTTCTCACAATGGATGTAACCTGGCTTAATGCAGACTACCGTGCTGTGTTATTGTAGCATATGACTACAAAATAATTTATGTTAGCTGACATTAACTAGGTTATCTCTTCTTAGAATATGCTCGTATGAAGTCAGCCACATCCTGTCATCTTGCTGTTTTAGTCTTTGTGTCGGGGTGCAAAAATCGTAAACATAACTGCAGTATCAACCTCACTCAGAAGCCGTAAAATGCAGTGAAGACACGTCAAAGGTTTATGTATGTGCTTGTCTTCCAAGCACCAGAACTGTTACTACAACAGAAAAATAAGGCACGGGAAATAAGGATGGCAAATCTCACATGAAAATAAGTGTGTGTGATAGCCACATCAGCAGCAGCTGTGCGATCACTGCAACAGCATACTAAGAATCCAAACGGTCATTAGAAGTGTTTCCCTGATAACGGAAAAGCACCATTATTTTTAATACCGGATTCCCCAGACTGGTGTCAGTTTCTTCAACAGTTCATTAAATACAGACTTTCAAACAGAACCAGATTAGACACTGGCTTACAGATCAGACAAAGGTCAGTTCTAATTAACATATATAAAACAGAATGTCAATTGTTGAAACCTTCTGAAGGGCTTAACCTCTCCATCCTTAAGATATTTTGGTAAGGGAGTATTGTACTTTTTCAAGTTAATTCAGGCAGCCTGCTCAAATACTACAAACCACAGCACTAGTATTTTGTGAGTTAGATCAGCTAGGTAGCAATTGGTACAGAAACCTCCAAAAAGTGATTAAACATGTTTTCTGGAATTAGAACTGAACTGCAGATACACAACTCTCAAAACAGTTAGTTATGTACTCACCATAACGATCGATGTATGTGGTCCATCTCACCTACATTCTTTACTCACGGGTTCGGAGCAGAGAATCGGCTCCGACTCTACCAACTATTTCTCTAGCATGAAGTCTCTAATTGGCTGGGCTAACCCGGTATCCCAAGATGCACCTCGCCCTAGCCCCAGATCTTGTTTGCAACCATACCAATCATAACCCATACATAACCAACACTGGAAGGAATTCTAGCCAAGAAAGAAAAGGCAACTGACCTTGAAGGGTTCACAGAGCCAATGTTCCTCCAAATTCTCTAGGAAGGGGCAGGTGGGAGGTGCGTAAGAATGTAGGCGAGATGGACCCACATACATCGATCGTTATGGTGAGTACATAACTAACTGATATTATGTGGTCTATCTGCCACATTCTTTACTCACGGACAGCAACCTCAGCACCTCTTATCCTGGGAGGCTCATAGAAAGATGCTCCTGAGAACAGTGGAACCAAGGAAGCCTGGCCCTAGAAGCCACGTCCAGCTTGTAATGAGTGATAAAGGTGTGAGGAGAGGTCCAGGTGGCGCAGCACAAATATCATCCAGTGAGAGCCTGGCATGGAAAGCTATCGATGTGGACATTGCTCATCTTTCGATGTTTCTTGCGTTACCCTCAAGATCTCCCGAACAATAGCCCGCTCAATGAATCTGTGATGCAAATCCTGAGCATGATTGACATAAGTAGTGTTCTCAGAACACCGCCTGATCTAATAAATTGCGATTTAGGGATGTTCTTTGCTATATGTTTTGGATGAAAGCTGGATGCGTGGAGAACGTATTGTATTGGGGGAATTTTCTAGGGTTTCAGTTGTCAAGGTGTTGTCATTATTCTAGTTACCAAAACATCCAAAATGTAATGGCTTCGATCATAAGTAATAGTAAATTGTATTCCCATATATTATCATTCAGTATTCCATAAATTCCTGAAGATATAAAATGTCCGATCTCACACCATCCAGCAATCATCCAAATATCCATGCCAGATATCTATTTCAGGCAAGAACAGATTATGAGTGTCATCATAAATCATAATCTGTTCAATATAAGCCATAAACAGATCAGCGTAAATTGGGGCAAAAGATGCCCCCCATAGCTGTACCTCTTGTCTGAAGATAACATTCCTGGTTGTAGAAAAAACATTCTTAGTCAAACATGCTCAGTTAGATTCAACAAGAGAGTATTGAAACCAGGTTGATGTAATTTAGATTCATTGAGCCAAAATTCAATTGCGTCAAGTCCACCCCAATGTGGAATATTAGTGTAAAGTGAACTTACGTCCAAGGTACATAGTAACCATTCTTTATCCAATTGCATATCATTTACAATACTCAAAAATTGAGTGGTATCTGTCGCGATCTTATATATGGTAGCAAAGGCTTTAAATGCATCGCTAGAATTCAGAAAGAGGTTCTGTTATCGACCCATGCCTGATACAGGCCTTCCAGGTGGATGTGAAAGATCCTTATGTATTTTGGGTAGAAAATAAATATATTGTCTGGTAGGATCAGTAACTGTTAACTGATAACGTGTTTTTTTGTCAATAATACCATTTTCAACAGCAGAGTTCAAAAAGTCATCAATGTCCTTTTTGAAAACCAAGGTGGGGTCCAGTTGCATTTTAGTATAATATTTGATGTCATTCAATTCTATGTGCTTCAATGTCATAAGCACACCAATCTAACACTACCACTGCCCTCCTTTATCTGCGTTGATAATAACTAGTTCTTTATTGTTAACAAGTTCCTCTAGACAAGATTTTTCACCATCAGTGATGTTATTAGGCATAGGTCTCTCATGATTATGCTTAAAATGTAACTCACTAAGTACACTTCTCAAAAAAAGGTTGACAGCTGGATGCATAGGAGGAGTGAAATTAGAAGCATGATATTTGAAACCTTCCTGTTGTGAATGTGTGTCCCCTTGTTCCTGAAAAATAATTTTAAATTAATAAGCCTACAAAATGAAAATAGGTCATTAGTAAATGAATCCTCTGGAACAAAAAAAACGGGAATAAAGGATAAACCTTTATTAAGTAGAGATATCTGTTCATCTGATAAAATAGTGCTAGAAATATTACATACATTATTTATTTTTTGGTCAGTATCTCCAACAGATTCTGCAGACTGGTAACTTTTTCGGTGTGCCCCCCTCCTCCTCCTACCCCTGTATTCCCTAAAGGGATACATAGTTTTACGTTTGGGAGTGGGGAATCCATGGTGGACTGTGTGTCAGTATCTGTACCAGACGAGGTCTCCAAATCAGTGGACTCTGTATTATTACTATGCCCTTTTAATATGGAACGTGGACGTTTCCTTTTAGATTTAGGGATTTGTTTCTTAGCAATCTGTCCTTCTTGGAATCGGACATGTCTGACAGTCTTAAACGGTTGTCCCTTATCATAGTCAGAAATGTCACGAGAAAACTTTTTAAGTTTTCTATCCTTTAAAATAGTATCAAAACTCAACAGTTCAGTACTCAGTTTTGATAATAAAGCCTGGAAAAAAGTTTCATTTTGGTAATGATTGCATTCCTCAATCAAATTCAAAACTAAGGTAGTTTCACTCTCAATAATTCTAGTATAATGTTCAGATAAAGCTTTTACAAACTTCATCGAGCATTCTTGTTGTATAAGATTCCATTCCGAGAGTAAACTATCATCAGGATTTGCCACCAAGGGCTGTATTTTCACTCTGAGACCCCTAGGGCAAATGCCCTTAACCAAATATGCTTTTAATAGTTTGTGGTGCCAAACACTAGATCTCAAGGCCTTCATATTTTTGTTAAGTGCAGCAAATTGTTGTTCACATTTCTGTTCGGGTTTTAAAGAGATTATGTCTCCTGGGGCAGTGGTATCATTTCCAATGCCAAATGCTGCAATATCATCTTTATCTGATGATAAATCCAAAAGAAGCTTTTGGAGATCCAAGAAGGACAGATTGCTAAGAAACAAATCTCTAAATCTAAAAGGAAACGTCCACGTTCCATATTAAAAGGGCATAGTAATAATACAGAGTCCACTGATTTGGAGACCTCGTCTGGTACAGATACTGACACACAGTCCACCATGGATTCCCCCACTCCCAAACGTAAAAACTATGTATCCCCTTTAGGGAATACAGGGGTAGGAGGAGGAGGGGGGGCAGGAAGCACCGAAAAAGTTACCAGTCTGCAGAATCTGTTGGAGATACTGACCAAAAAATAAATAATGTATGTAATATTTCTAGCACTATTTTATCAGATGAACAGATATCTCTACTTAATAAAGGTTTATCCTTTATTCCCGGTTTTTTTGTTCCAGAGGATTCATTTACTAATGACCTATTTTCATTTTGTAGGCTTATTAATTTAAAATTATTTTTTCAGGAACAAGGGGACACTACACATTCACAACAGGAAGGTTTCAAATATCATGCTACTAATTTCACTCCTCCTATGCATCCAGCTGTCAACCTTTTTTGAGAAGTGTACTTAGTTTTACATTTTAAGCATAATCATGAGAGACCTATGCCTAATAACATCACTGATGGTGAAAAATCTTGTCTAGAGGAACTTGTTAACAATAAAGAACTAGTTATTATCAACGCAGATAAAGGAGGGGCAGTGGTAGTGTTAGATTGGTGTGCTTATGACATTGAAGCACATAGACAATTGAATGACGTCAAATATTATACTAAAATGCAACTGACCATCTTTGGTTTTCAAAAAGGACATTGATGACTTTTTGAACTCTGCTGTTGAAAACGGTATTATTGACAAAAAAACACGTTATCAGTTAACAATTACTGATCCTACCAGACAATATATTTATTTTCTACCCAAAATACATAAGGATCTTTCACATCCACCTGGAAGGCCGATTGTATCAGGCATGGGGTCGATAACAGAACCTCTTTCTGAATTCCTAACGATGCATTTAAAGCCTTTGCTACCATATATAAGATCACGAATACAGGATACCACTCAATTTTTGAGTATTGTAAATGATATGCAATTGGATAAAGAATGGTTACTATGTACCTTGGACGTAAGTTCACTTTACACTAATATTCCACATTGGGGTGGACTTGACGCAATTGAATTTTGGCTCAATGAATCTAAATTATATCAACCTGGTTTCAATACTCTCTTGTTGAATCTAACTGAGCATGTTTTGACTAAGAATGTTTTTTTCTACAACCAGGAATGTTATCTTCAGAAGAGGTACAGCTATGGGGGGCATCTTTTGCCCCAATTTACGCTGATCTGTTTATGGCTTATATTGAACAGATTATGATTTATGATGACACTCATAATCTGTTCTTGCCTGAAATAGATATCTGGCGCAGATATTTGGATGATTGCTGGATGGTGTGGAGATCGGACATTTTATATCTTCAGGAATTTATGGAATACCTGAATGATAATATATGGGGAATACAATTTACTATTACTTATGATCGGGAAGCCATTACATTTTTGGATGTTTTGGTAACTAGGAATAATGACAACACCTTGACAACTGAAACCCATAGAAAATTCCCCCAATACACTTCCACGCATCCAGCTTTCATCCAAAACATATAGCAAAGAACATCCCTAAATCGCAATTTATTAGGATCAGGCGGAATTGTTCTGAGAACACTACTTATGTCAATCATGCTCAGGATTTGCATCACAGATTCATTGAGCGTGGCTATTGTTCAGGATATGTAACCATGGCTCAGAATTATGCTAGGGGTCTACAAAGACGGAATTTATTAACATATAAAAAGAAACATATCAAGACAAACATACTCAGACTCACTACAACATTTGGTAGAAATACAAACAACTTTATTAAGATTATTAGGGACAACTGGAACATTTTGGAGGCTGATGTTAAGATTAAAAACATTGTTCCTGATAAGTGCCTTTTTTCTTTCGTAAAGGAAAGAATTTGGCTGGTCACTTCAATCATTACAAACATCACCATGAGTCCACTTTACCACAAGTATATCAAACCACAATTTTAGGTGACAGGCTTATTGGCTCTTTTCCATGTGGCCACTGTGTCAATTGTAAGCATATGTTGAAAACTAAGGAGTTTACCAGTAGGAATAGCAATACTGTTTTTGACATTAGATTTTTTGCAAATTGTAACACAGATTGGGCTGTTTATTTGGCATGTTGCACTTGCCATTCATTTTATGTAGGACAGACATCAAGACCAGTCAAACTACGTATTTCAGAGCACCTCAGTGACATTAGATGCCATAAAACTACTAATGCATTATATAAACACACTCTAATACACAGTACTGCCAAATTTCATTTCACTATTATCGATAAAATCATTGGTGATAGAACTATTAAGAGTGGTTGGCATAATAAACTCAATCTTAAAGAAAAGAAATGGATCACGAAACTAGGAGCATTATTTAGCCCTGGGTTAAATGATTGTTTATAAATTGAATATATATTATATGTTGTGTGGAACATATGGTATTCCTATTTTCAGAATACACACATATATATATTTTTTATATATATATTGGATTAACTTATGCCAATATTGTAGTATGTATTCTGATTTATTATGCATTTTGTACATTTGCATATTTTGTTCAACATTGACTTATGTACAATTGGTGTTTCACATCTAGCAAATTAAAATCTATATATATGTTATCTAAATATTGAAAAAGATAGCCATTTAGATAAGTATGTACTTAAGCCCTCTCATGATGTAGTTTAGAATTTATTTTTGAATGTACTCATTGCCACAAAAACTATGTGTTATTTTATGATATTTGAGTATCAGCACATGCTTATGATTTTGTAACCAATCAGCATGGTTTCATCTGTTTAAATACAGCACTCCTATTATGGCTTCTTGTTTTACACTGAAGAAGGCTAGGTTTCTAACCATTGCCGAAACCGGTATGTTTTCGATGCCATTAGGCTGTTGGGGCAGTTTTTATTAAACTGTTCTTTTGACACTATCTGCTTGCTGCTGGCTTGTTTTTTGTACTTGGAGATATTCACTTTGAAGCCGTGCAGTTCCTGACGTGCAGGGGAATCTCTTGTTTGTTCCAAAAATCTCATGCCAAACATCAGTTCTTGAATTTTGATGTCTTTGCATTTTAGTGACAACAGGTCTCACACATCTCAAGTGTGGTCAGACACTCATGGGCAACAGGTGGCTCAACACCCCATGTCTGCAGACTAAGTGGAATATAATCCACAACCTTTGGAGGCATTATGTAATGGAGCGGTAATATTTTTCTACTATTGCTACTTTATTATTCTGGTACTTTTCCATTATTGGGGCAACCCTTTATATGAGGTTACTGTGCTCTGAATCCAGTTACTTGTCATGTCTTTGTGTACTGAACATAAAATTATTTTACTGCATAATATTTCAAAACAGATGCTCTGTAAATTTTACACACACCCAATTAAAAGACATGCTAAGGCACTGTATTTGAGCTCAACGATCACATTGCAAGTGTTTCTTTCCTGCGTACCAAGCGGATACATCAAAAGATAAGAAATGCGACCAATTCCCAAAAACGTAGGGGATTTATTTTCCGTGAAACTGTAATGAAATATTTCATAGCTGCGCTACAACAACTTGAACTAAAGCCTCTCCCTGTAAACTGTGTTGCTGTACATGTTCATGTGCTGGGCTGGCAGTGATGAAATTTACCGATTTGGAGCTGAACTGTAATACCGGTCACCCATGTGGTAGGGCGGCAGTGATGACATTCACTGATTTGTAGCTGGAGCAATTGATAGCTTTTCTTTCACTGTCATTGCCAAGCCTTAGTGAGCATAAGTAAATAACCACCATGATGCCCCTTCTCACAATGGATGTAACCTGGCTTAATGCAGACTACCGTGCTGTGTTATTGTAGCATATGACTACAAAATAATTTATGTTAGCTGACATTAACTAGGTTATCTCTTCTTAGAATATGCTCGTATGAAGTCAGCCACATCCTGTCATCTTGCTGTTTTAGTCTTTGTGTCGGGGTGCAAAAATCATAAACATAACTGCAGTATCAACCTCACTCAGAAGCCGTAAAATGCAGTGAAGACACGTCAAAGCTTTATGTATGTGCTTGTCTTCCAAGCACCAGAACTGTTACTACAACAGAAAAATAAGGCACGGGAAATAAGGATGGCAAATCTCACATGAAAATAAGTGTGTGTGATAGCCACATCAGCAGCAGCTGTGCGATCACTGCAACAGCATACTAAGAATCCAAACGGTCATTAGAAGTGTTTCCCTGATAACGGAAAAGCACCATTATTTTTAATACCGGATTCCCCAGACTGGTGTCAGTTTCTTCAACAGTTCATTAAATACAGACTTTCAAACAGAACCAGATTAGACACTGGCTTACAGATCAGACAAAGGTCAGTTCTAATTAACATATATAAAACAGAATGTCAATTGTTGAAACCTTCTGAAGGGCTTAACCTCTCCATCCTTAAGATATTTTGGTAAGGGAGTATTGTACTTTTTCAAGTTAATTCAGGCAGCCTGCTCAAATACTACAAACCACAGCACTAGTATTTTGTGAGTTAGATCAACTAGGTAGCAATTGGTACAGAAACCTCCAAAAAGTGATTAAACATGTTTTCTGGAATTAGAACTGAACTGCAGATACACAACTCTCAAAACAGTTAGTTATGTACTCACCATAACGATCGATGTATGTGGTCCATCTCACCTACATTCTTTACTCACGGGTTCGGAGCAGAGAATCGGCTCCGACTCTACCAACTATTTCTCTAGCATGAAGTCTCTAATTGGCTGGGCTAACCCGGTATCCCAAGATGCACCTCGCCCTAGCCCCAGATCTTGTTTGCAACCATACCAATCATAACCCATACATAACCAACACTGGAAGGAATTCTAGCCAAGAAAGAAAAGGCAACTGACCTTGAAGGGTTCACAGAGCCAATGTTCCTCCAAATTCTCTAGGAAGGGGGCAGGTGGGAGGGTACGTAAGAATGTAGGCGAGATGGACCACATACATCGATCGTTATGGTGAGTACATAACTAACTGATATTATGTGGTCCTATCTCGCCTACATTCTTTACTCACGGGACAGCAACCTCAGCACCTCTTATCCTGGGAGGCTCATAGAAAGATACTCCTGAGAACAGTGGAACCAAAGGAAGCCTGGCCCCTAGAAGCCACGTCCAGCTTGTAATGAGTGATAAAGGTGTGAGGAGAGGTCCAGGTGGCCGCAGCACAAATATCATCCAGTGAGAGCCTGGCATGGAAAGCTATCGATGTGGACATTGCCCTGGTAGAGTGAGCTCTGACAGGAAAAAGTAAACTTCTGCCTGCCGCCGAATAGATGAAGGAAATAGAATCTTTAATTCATTTAGAAATTGTGCACTTGGAAACAGGACAACCTGCTCTGTTCTCTGAAAAAGACACAAACAGCTAATCAGACTTCCTAACCTGTTTAGTCCTTTGTAAATAGAACCTCAATTGCATGTGCACATCCAACTGATGGAACCAGAACTCTGCTTTGTTGGAAAATTTTGGAAAGAACACTGGTAACTCGATAGATTGATGGAGATTAACAGTGGATGACACCTTTGGAAGAAAGGATGGGTTAAGTCTCAGTGAAACTCTATTCTTATGAAAGGTCAAATACGGAGGATTAATGGACAGAGCTTGAAGTTCTGATACTCTTCTGGCCGATGTAATGGCCATCAGAAATGCCGTTTTCCAAGATAAAAATTTCAGTTCACAGGTGGCAGATGGTTCAAAAGGTGGTGAAGTGATGGCTTGTAGCACAAAGTTTAGGTCCCATGGCATGACAGGCTCTGACACAGGAGGACGAAGTAGCCAAGCGCCTTTCAAGAAGGCCTTGCAGAGTTTATGGCCCATAAGAGAGGGTTCGTAAGATGTATGGAAATTGGAGATTGCAGCCAATTGCACTTTAATGGTAGCAGTTGCAGAGCCCTGACAGAAAAGCATGGCTAAAAAATCTAAAACCGATGGAATTGGGGCTGTGAAGGGGTCCAAACCTTGGGCCTGAGCCCAAATGGAGACTCTCTTCCATTTGCTGGAATAAATTTTTCTGGTAGAAGACTTATGAGATGAGGACAAGATGTGAACCACCTCCGGTGAAAAGGAATGTTGTCTAACTAGTGACGGAAGTGGAGTAGCCAGGCTGTCAGCCTGAGGGTTCGCAGTGATGGATGGAGCTGGCCTGACATGAGAGTCAGGAGGTCTGGCACTGGGTCCAGAGTCCAAGGACCATCTACTGCATACTTCTGAAGAAAAGGGAACCATACTTGTCGAGGCCAGTGTGGAGCAATAAGGATCATCCGGCTTCCCAAGGATATGGCTTTCTGAATCACTCTTGGTAACAGAGGAAATGGAGGGAAAGCATAGACCAGACCGGGAGGTCAATCGTGGGCTAGAGCATCCCTAAGTGACTCCCCCTGTGGGGGGATCAGTGTGAAGAACTCGCTGCATTTGGCATTGAGGGGACTGGCAAAGAGATTGCAGCAAGGCTGACCCCACCTGTTGAAAATTTGAACCGCCACTCGGTTGTTCAGGGACCACTCGTAAGGCATCAGAATAGCTCTGCTCAGCCTGTCCGCTATCACATTGGACTTTCCTGGAAAGTGCGTTGCCACTAATAACCGTTGAGAAGATGCTGCCCAATGCCACACTCGCATGGCCTCTCTGCAGAGGGGATAAGACTTGGTTCCCCCTTGCTTGTTCAGGTACTAGACTATGGACATGTTGTCCGAGTGAATCGCAATCGTTCCCAGAGGTAGAGAGTCTTGGAGTGCTCGCAACGCTAGAAACACCGCTCTCATCTCCAGAACATTGATGTGCAGATGTACCTCGTGATCTTGCCACGTGCCTTGGACCGTCCTGCCAAGATAATGCCCCTCACCCCATCTGGGAGGTGTCCGTGGTCACCGTGGCCACTGGAGACAAAGGAATCAAGCTCCTCCCTTTGTCCAAATTGGCAGAACGTAGCCACCAGCAGAGGTCCTGTTTGCATCGTTCCGTGAGAAGTATCAGGTGGGAAAGAGGAAGTTTCTGAAATGACCATTGGGCGGAAAGGAGCCATTGCAGAATCCACATATGTAACCTAGCCAGAGGCACCAGCATGATGGTGGCGGCCATGGAGCCCAACAATTGGAGAGCTAACCTGGCTTGAACTCTTTTGAGGGGCAACAGTGTGCGGATCTGAGACTGCAGCACTCTTATTCTCTCTTGTGGCAGAAAGGCTCGCACCTGAATAGAGTCTAGCTCTGCGCCTATAAAGACAACACGCTGTGAGGGCAGCAAGGTAGACTTTTCCCAGTTTAAAGTAATTCCTAATTGTTGACACAGTGCTATGGTAGTCTCCCTGGCCTGAATGAGCAGATGCCTGGTGGGAGCGGTGAGAAGCCAGCCGTCCAGATACGGAACCACCACCACCAAGGCATCTACCAACACCCCTTTGGTCAGGAACTCTTTCCCCGGAGGAGCAGAAAGGAACTTATTTGGACGTCTGGGCACCGGTTCCATGGAATCAGAGTTCTCCCACACCCTTCGACAAATCAAATCCAAGAGTTCGAAGGGTGGAGACACCCAGGAGGCAGAGGGTTGAGCTCCAAAGGCCTTGAGGAATACAGACTCCTCCTCAGAGGGGGTCTTGGAAGGCCAGTCACCTCTCTGCCTCAAAATCTCCAGGATGTCGGAGAGAGACATCATCTGAGGACAACTTGGGGGACCCCTCTGACTCCTCGAGGTCGGTATCAGATGTGAGGGACTCGTCTTGGGAGTCTATGTGCTTCCTCTTGCACAACTTCTTTCTGGGGGGCTCCTCAGGCACAGACACCGAGGGGTCCTCAGAAAGTAGGTGACCGCACAAGGGGTATACTCAGACGTTCGGGCTCTGCCATCCACGGATAGGGGGCGTCAGAGGCTCTAGCTAGGGTGTATGGGGACAGAGTGACCGATCCAAGTGATGTGACTGACGATCTAGCCAGTGCACTCCTCATGGTCTCGAAGGCAGGTCCCCCCGAATCCGAGGACCGACCCATCTCCGAGACCATGACCGGAGTAGACATTCCCCGAGCCGATGCACCGAGAGGGAGACTCGGAACCGACAGGAGTCCCGAGGTATCCCCCTCGGGTCCGACTGAGTAAATCAGAGTACCAAAACCAGAGGACGGAACAGACATGGTTGGATCAGACGCCGGCTCCGATAGACTCACCTGGGGTATCGGAGCTGACACAAGGACATCACTCGCTGCGGGGCACTCTGGCTCCGACGACACATGGGTGCTCGGAGGAGGAATCATCGGTACCAGGACAGGGACTGGCTCCGGAGCAGACTGGGTCAGAGCCAAAAAAAGTTTTGCTAACACCGGCGACTGCAGGAGCCTCTAGACCACCATATCCACATCCAAATCAGACAGCCTAGAGGATTTGGAAGAAATAGGAGATCGGGATCTCCTACCTGGAGACTCATGCCTGACACTGGGTGACCAGCTCCGAATAGGCTCCAATAATATCGGAGCCGAGGTCGACTCCAGTACAACAGATACCTCCTGTGGCCCCGAGGGCAATGGAGCAGAGGGGGTAGTATCCATAACCGAAACTTTCTCCTGCGGCCCTGAGGACAATGGAGTCGAGAAGGAAGTATCCACTTTAGAAACCTTCTCCGAAGGCTCTGAAGAGGCAGACGGATCCGGAGATCTTTTCTTGGCCTTAGCAGGCTTAGATTTAGCACTAGAGGATGAAGAAGAATCTAAGGCCTCCTCAAATGAAGGCTTAATCAGACCCTTCAAAATCAGTTTATTTTTTCTTTCCTGCACTACCCTAGGGCTAAACACGTGGCACAAACTGCAGGACTCTTGTAGGTGACTAGCACCCAGACAACACACACAGATGGAATGCCCATCTGTAATGGACATTTTGTAGCCACATTTGGTACACATCTTAAAACCGGAGGGTTTATGTTCTTTCTGCTCTTTAGACATGATAACAACCGCACAACACTCAGCCGACAGAGACAACACAAGAGGAAGGTGGGAAAAACCAAAAACACACTAAGCGCCAAGTAACTTTGTTTTCCCTCCAAGAAACGTTTAACTATTATCCACAACTCAAAGACCAGTACAAAAACACCAGGGGACAACACTGGAGAGGACTAGGTCTTCTAACTTAAACGGGCCTAGCCCGCGACACAGAGGGATACCACAAACACACAAATTCCTCACAAAAAACTCACAAGAACGAGTCACAAAGGAAGAGTAGCTATTAAAATAGCTTTTGCAATACAACTGACTACTAAATACTAGAAAAGTATCTGAAAAGGGTACTTAGCCACAGCCAAGCGAGACCTCTACAAGCGGCAAACGAGATCTGGGGCTAGGGCGAGGTGCATCTTGGGATACAGGGTTAGCCTAGCTAATTAGAGACTTCATGCTAGAGAAATAGTTGGCCGAGTCGGAGCAGATTCTCGGCTCCGAACCCGTGAGTAAAGAATGTAGGCGAGATAGGATCACATAACATCATAAGTTCTTCAGGGAGAATGTAGCAGTAGTACAGGGTAGATAGTGTTGGAGAAAGTAATAAAAGAAATGTGGAAGAGTGAAAGTCAGGAGCAAAGGAAAGGTAAGAGAATGAAAGAGGAGATGAATACAAAGGGGCTCATAATGGTAATGAAATCTGGGTGATGGTCATCAGTGAGTGTAGTCAAAAGAAGCTATCTAAGCCAGAAACATTAACATTAGAGAGAGAGAGACTTAAAAAATAGGAAAAAGAAAGAAAAAACAAAAAATGAACACCGGCCTGATGCGACTATGATAATAAAACACATGCTAATGTTAGTAGAGAATGGAATGTGATACAAACTATCTGATTTGATGTTTCCCAAACTATCACCTAACACATTCCAAAAATACCAAACTGCTGCCATAACTAAAGACAGCACAGACTCTGAATTCAACTTACTAGAAGCATTGGGAGGCTTTGTATGATGCTATTACAAACAAAATGCTTCCTTAAACATATGCAGTGCCTTATACTAGCTACTTAATCCTACCACAGCTTCTCCTACCGTTTAACATGTGCTGTCCAATAAAAAGCATCTATGGAAAGCAAAGTATAAATAATTTATATGCAAGCATGGAACATAACACTTTCACAAACAGGGTATGAGAGAGAGATATTAGTATATTTTCTCTTACTACATAATTTGGACCAATCATTGGGTAAAAATTAAAACTAGTATTAAGATTCCACTGCACTACTCAATGTCTCTAAAAACAAAGAAGTTTTACACCCCCTAGCACTTACTATCCCATACCCCTCCTACTTTTAATTCTAAGGTAGTAAAATGTCAATGGAAAGTAGAGAACAGTTGCGTGAGAGTACTCACCATAACCATAGATGTACACTCAGAAGGATCATTTTAACAAGCAATTAAAAATCAATGGGATCAAGCTTGCAGGTAGATGTCAGTCTCTTGGCTAAATTTTAAGCATTGGAATATCACCATGGTGGAGTGCGGTTACCCTTCCATACCAAGACTATGGTTACCCTTCTACAACCAAGACCATCAAGAGGAGTCCAGCTGTAAAAGATAGCATAAGCCATCCATCTTGCTATTTTGGTCAACTTATGTACAACTAATATATGCCACCAACAAATGCACCACTTCTATGTTTTACGGCCATTTGCAAATCTGGAATGAAACATAAGGAAATCTAACTATAAACACTGAAGACCTCACATTGATAAGATTCACCAAATTGTTACCATCTCCAATAGAATCCCCCCCTGCACCCACCCCCCAAAAAAAACCATCCTCAGAAGGAATTAAATGATTTTAAAAAACACACACTGACACACTCTTACATGATTTAATGAGGAATTTTCAAGGAGGAAAAAAACTCATAAGCTAGATAATTCTCCACTGGTTTAATGTCAGCTATGTACATCATTCTGGAAGATGAATCCCCTAGGAATCCTGAGGGAAGGAGGACAGCAGCTCCTCCTGCAGAAATAATCCTTCTATTTGAAGATCTGTGACTATGGTTAGTAACTTCACTCCACTCATTGTGCTATGGACATCAAAAGAATCACTGCTGCAAGGAGTTTATGAAGTGAATTCAAAGTAGAAAGTTTAGCCCTGTATTTGTTTACTGAGGTAAAACAGTGATCTACTTTGACCATTTTCAGGTTCAGCCTGGGGCATACATATATCAAATGGATAGACCACAAGAAAAAAAGCTAAGCATTTACTTTTTATTTATTTAACATTTGTTAACTGGGAAAGTCCGACTTGGAACAAAGCCAATTTTCAGCGGAGGCCCAGGGAGAAACACTCCAGATGCGTGTCTTTGTAACATGGGAGGAAAGAGGAGCACCTGGAGGAAACCCACACGAATGCAGGCAGGACATACAGACTCCACACAGAAGACACTCCAGCCGAGAATCAAACCAGAGAACCTCTTGCTGTGAGGCGACAATGCTACCACTGCACCGTCGACTTTACATATGTACACACAACAACACACAAAAGAACAGATACGGATAGAAATACTGCATTGACCTATCTTGCCCTACTTCTAGACTAGATTTGGAGAAGGTGTGAATGGTTGCTCAATTAGCAGCCTCACAACTAATCTAGACAAAAACAATCTTGAAGAAAGCAGCAGTGGTGGCAGATGATCTGTAGGACCATTCAGAGACTTTCAAAACTTGTCAGAACTATAAAATGATTCACCTGGCTAGCTACATGGGGACTGTTTGCTTAGTCATGGATTACCCTTGCTTGCCCACCATGGACAAAATAATGTGTCAGTCTGAAATATGTAGGCATACTGGTGTAATAGCTTAGTTGTCTACATACCTTCATGATGTGCCAGACTCTCTCTCTACGTTTGGAAAGAAAACAGACAATCTGGTGATGGATGGAGGGATTTATGCCCAGTTTTGTTATAATACCCGAGTGCGGAACTGTGTCAAATGCCTTGGCCAAGTCGAGGTAGGCAGTATGTAATGTTTTACCCTCATCCACGGCCGTAGTGCCTTTCGCGAACAAATCCACCAGATTCAGTAGGCTTGACCTACCCTTGACAAAGCAGAATTGGGTCAGGTCCAGTGTTTGATTTATCAGGTCCATGATTATTCTTTCCATAGCCTTATGTATAAGGCTAGTCAAACTTATGGATCTGTAATTTCCCAGGTCAGTGGATGATCCCCCTTTATGCAGAGGGATGACTTGCTGTCCTCAACGCTACTGGAACGAAGCCAGTCAAGAAGCTGTGGTTAAACAGAGATCCTACTGGGCCTGATAAGTTTAAGCGGCAACCTGGTATACTGTCAGGCTCCACTGAAGCTGTGCTTTTAGCTTTAGAGAGCGTAGTGACAACCTGTTCTTTGGTGATAACTGGCAGTGGAGTGGTAGAGGGTATTTCTTCGGGAAGAACTGGTGGTGAAGGGGGTCATGAAATTTGAGCTGAATTTGTTGGCCAGAAGATTTGCTATATCCCCTGGCTGAGTATAGGTGATGCCATTTACAGCTAATTGTGTACATTACTGGGTGTTGCCCTTAAGACTGTCGACATACCTGAAAAATGCCTTGCGGTTATCTTTAGCTTTGGAGGCTATTTTTACCTCAAAGTCTGCTTTCAGAGACTTGACTAGTTCAGTGAATCACTTACTTACACTAAACAGGGACTCACTGCTCCGTTGTGTACATTTGCTCTTACTTCTCGACAGGATTTTTTTTCTTTTGTTGTACAACCTATTAATACCAGGGGTCCATAAGGGTAATTTGTTTTTGCTGTTTGACCAGGGTTTATTTTGGTCTGGTATTGCAATTTCTATGCAGTTGTGTTTATGATCATACAGGGCTTGTGTGTAGGCCTCTGCATAGGTTTCTGTATTTTCTGGGTTACTGGGAGCTTGAAAACTAGCTATGTTGTCCCTTAATTTGGGATAATTTACCTTATAGAAGTTCTTACATTTTTGGTGGTTAAGTGGGGGGAGTAGTTTTATCTTTATTTTAAGTGAGACCGCCGCTTTGTGATCTGATGTTACCAGTGAGTACATCGCATTGGGTGGGGGTTGGGAGTTGCAGCACTCTCCCATATTTTTGAGTACCAGATGTAGGATATTTGTTCCCCAAGTGGGAATGGAGACTAGATGCTCGAGGGCATTTGAATTTACAAAGTCAATAAATCTTTGAGCCTGCATTGTTAGCAGTCATGTATGCTTCCCATTTAATGGGAGGGTAGTTAAAATCATCCACAAGTATTGTACTGGGCTGGATGGCGAGTGATTCTAGTAACTTCAGGTATAATGTACGTGTTTCCTGGTTCATGGTGGGCGACCTGTAGATAGCAAGAATATGGTAATGGATTTTTCCCATGGTTAGTTGGACATGGAGTAGCTCAAGCAGTTCATACTGTTTGACCAGACTTGAGGTGTGACCAAAATAAACCCTTTATGTAGACAGATTCACTTCTACCTTTTGCTCTTTCATGTTCAGTGACTGGTCGGAATGTATAAAATTATATCCATTATATATAATTATAGCCATGCACTGCTTGAGTGACATCAGCATGCTCCAGGGTAAGGAATGCTTCCAGGGAGTGCAGTTTCTTGTTGAGGCTACTAGCATTGAGCAGTAACACCTTTACCTTGTCCTGAGTAGCTTTTATGTTGGAAGGCCTCTCCATTTGTCAATGCCTAAAAGTTACTACAGGAGTGGATAAGGTTTTGGACAATATCTAAAAGTCTGAAGGTGACTGGTGAAGACCATCCCTGGCAAATCAGCATGACCCAGCAACCATGTCCTCCCAGGCTGACAAGTATTGGGCCCCTTTGGAATGCTGCCAACAGCTAAGCTAATCGTTAAAGTTGATCATTTTCTGCTGGTATTGTAGCATCATCCTTGGAGATGGTAGAATGCTGCTCAATGCTAGGCTCATACCTGCCTGTGACACATTCTGAGAGCTCAATCTTGCCTCTCTTCATATAGCCCATGGAGGTAAGTCTCGGGTCATTCACACCCACATGGACTATGACTGAGTCATACTGGTACTTAGGGTAAGTGACCTGAAAGATTGTGTGATCTGGAGAATCCTGGCCCTTGACAGGCAACTAACTGTAACCTTGCCCTTATCCAGCCTGGTAAGAGGGACATCAGTGTGTCTCACATAGGAGTCTCCTATGACAAGAATATTGGGTCAAGGAGTGTTTTCCCTTATGGGCTTGGTAGCTGAGGCACAATGAGATGTGGCTTTGTATGTTGTGATGGGAATTGCCTTGTTTGTGTACATGCAGAGTTTCTGAGGACTGTGCCTGAGAGGCCTTTGAGGTTTGGGTAAATTACATGTGAGCACCTCCACATAGGTGGGTCTGTGTGTGTGTTGTCCTTTGCAGGTGCGCTCAGTGATGTGTATGAGATGCTGACAACCTATTTGTTGCTTTATGTGTCTGTGACAGTCCAGCCTTCAGTGTCAATATGTAACTACATCTCTAACATTCTGCATTTGTCTCAAGAATTAAGTGGTTGCTAGTGTACATAAGGCAACTGTTACATTGCCTCAGGATAGCCATGTCCACCAAGCTGGATGCAGAGATAGTAGGAAACTGCCCTTCCATGGATGCAGGTCTTACAAAAGGATAGGTTTAGGGAAGGGTGTTTACATGGTGTAATCTGCAGCTAACCTAACCAGTGATGCTGCCCAGTGCCAAATCAGATACTCTCTGAGCAGCAATAGCCCTGGGTGCTATAATAAGGTAAGTAGCACTGTAAATATTCACAGTATAATGAAAATGAGCACTGTTTCTAGATGTTTGCATCTGTATAGGGCAATGGCACACCGAGCAGCTTCATGCAAATGTGCTGAATTTATGCCAGAACTGGAAATGCAGAAAACTGACTATTGAGCCATCTGGGCAATAAAACAACTACACTTGGAGCCCTTGTGTGTGCTTCACAGCTCAGGTAGACCAAGTAAACACCTACTGCCACTAGATGAATAATTCCAGTCCTCCAAATGTAAAAGTACAGTAAGAGTATTCGGAATGAAATGCTACCATAAACAAAGATACAGCTACAGCAGTACACTTTAAATGGCTTACAATAGTGTGATTACAAAGTACTTTGCGTTATAGAAATGAGCCAAGAGCCATTCAATTGTACAGAATTTATAAAGGCACTAAAAACAAGGTAAGCTGATTAATAAGCCCTCCAGCCAATAAAAGAACTACATGCAGGATTCTCCATTTTGTTTCCCCAACCTATACAAACTAGGATACCATCCACTGTCACTAGATGGAAAATCCACTGACCTTGATGTACAAACACAGAAAAGTGTTTGCTAGAGTGTAAAAATGCACTACTTCATCTAACAGCTAGCTATATAATGAATTCTGGCCAATAAATCAATAGAATGGACAATAAGAAGCAAAATTCACTTATTTCAAAATAACACAAGGAAAGGCAAATAAATAATTCAAGATATAAACTGCACTGCAGAAAGGCAGGAGCTTATAAAGCTCAATTTGCAGTAAGGGTGGACAGCTTAAAGTTTAAAGTTATTTACTCACAATAACTATGCCTTCTGTGTTGCCCATTTTCATTCTTTCTCAATGTATGGGTTATGGATCCCACCTCGTACCCAACTTGGTCGCATACCACAGACTAATAGGTTCATAGGTTGGTACTAGGCTATCGGCCCTAGGGCTTATACAAGCCTAGCCATAACAATTCCCTGGCTATTTCTTCCCACACTATTTACTTCCCTGGACCCCTGATCTAATGGATCCAACCTTCTAGCTTCTCCCTCTACCCATAATGCCCCAGTCAGCCTACAATACCCTCAGATCAAGTTTGCTGCCTTACACAGCCGAAGATAGAATAGGAAAAGGAAACATTAAGCTTGGGCCCAAACCTGGAACAGAAGGTTCCAAAATATCCATTAGATCACTCCAAAATATGAAAAGAGGGGACAAGGGTGGGGAGTTGAGAAAGAATAAAAATGTAGACATACTGAAGAAAGACCAAACTAATGAACTGTTATAAACGAAAAGCCACCAGCCAGAGAATAAATCCAATTTAATTATGAAATAAACTTATACAGCCACAAAACGAATTTAAAAAACGCCAGGAACAAACCACAAATATACGTAAGCGCTTTCGTTTAAAAGGTTTTAAACTTCATCAGACAATAACCTCCATTACATCACTTCCTTTTATAGCCTCCACCAAATTCAAAAAATTGTGCCAAATTTTAAATCAAATTGGAGCATGCTCAGTTGTAAAAAAGTGAAAGATGGAATTTTTAAGTACCACAAATCAAGGAATGCATAAATACAATGAATATGGGACTAAATAGAATTAATTATATTGAATACTAACTTCATGTTAAAATTATTTATAAATAAATACCTACATATTATACATTAAATGTATATTAAGCACTAATAGAAACACAAACTTATATAATCTTTTAAACGATTATATTGTAATAAAATTATAATATTTTTAGACTAATTATATTATATTACAATAACTTATTACTCCATACCCTCCTTCATAATCATGATAAAATTCCTATAACAAATTTTGTATTAATCTTTAATTTTATCCCTAGTTAACGCTTTTAATTTTACAATTGGCCCTATAGTGCTTCTTTCGTTTAAACTTGGCCAGGAATCTGCTTGTAACTTTATTTGCCAGATAACTTCTCTTTCTTCCAAAATTAAATTCCAAGGAATTTTATCTTTTATTTCCACCTGATCTATTACCATATAATAAAATTTGTGATTATTACATTCGTTAACATGTTTTGCTAACGCATTATTCATTTTCTTATTCTTTACTGCATATTCATGCTCATAAATTCTCTGTGTGAACATTCTTTCTGTTTTACCTACGTAAAACGAGGTACAGGAATTACACCTCGCTAAATAGACAACTGCTTTAGATTTACAATTAAATTTCTTTTTCATGTAATATTTATTATCTCGTATACTGAAACTATTTCCTTCTTGGATTTTATAGCACCATTTACATGCTCCACATTTAAAATTCCCACTTTTCATCTTCTCCTTTTTATTGTTATTGGTAGATTTCAATAAATCTTTAAAACATTTCCCTTTTCTATAGACTATTTTGGGAAATTTATTTATATGTTTTTTACACTGCGAATCTTCAATTAAAATTTCCCAATTATTAAATACAGCCTTCAAAATTTGATAATCTTAAGTAATTACTAAAGCCTTTGAAAATAATTTGTGTTTATTATTCATATATTTACCAAAAATATCTAAACAATCATTGGTGCTTCTACTATCTAGCTTAAGTGTGCTTACATTAGTATTATTCTCATGAATTTATCCACTTTTTAGTTTCAAAATTGGCTTAAAATGGCCATTTCTTCTTTTTTGAGTAACTTCCAAAATCAGTTTATCTATTAGCCATATCGGGTATTCCTTATTAATAAACATACTTCTGAAATGTTCACATTCTTTCGTAAAATCTGGAAATTTGGTAATAATCTGAGCGGCCCTAACTAACTGGCCTTTAATTACAGATTTTTTCTGATGTTCAGGATGTGCACTAGCAAAATGAAGGAAGCCATTGGAGTAAGTTTTTTTCCTATAAATTAAAGAAATATAAGCTTTAGCTTCATAATCTTTAACCAAATTAATATCCAGGTAATTGATTTCATCTAAATTAATATTCCATGTAAATTTTAAACAGTTTGTGGTTCCATTAATATAATTTAAAAATTCATTTAAAATGTCACTATTTTCATTCCAAATTAGACAAATATCATCTTGAAACCGGTGATATGATCTAATATAATTAAAATATTTACTATTGAATATAAATTTCCGTTCCCAAAACATCATCACTAAATTTGCATAGGTCCCCCCACACGGTGACCCCATAGCTATACCTTTTCTTTGGATATAATATTGGCTATTAAACTTAATAAAATTATTATTTAATATGATTTCAATAAGTTCAATTAAAAGATTATTTAAATATTGTTTAAAAGAAAATTCAAATAAAATTTCACTAATACACTGAAGCCCAATATTTTGGGGAATTACTGTGTATAAATTGCACACGTCTATTGTAACTAAAACATCCTTGGCATAAAACACCGTTTTATTAATATGTTCCAAGAATGTCCAGGAATCTTTACAAATATATTCCTCTTTCGCTATTACTTTTTTTAATTCGTAATCAACGTATTTAGCGCATGCTGATGTGATGGAATCCCTCCCATCTACTAGGGGGCGCATAGGAGGTTCTTCTATATTTTTATGCATCTTAGGTTTCCCAAAAAAGACGGGAATCCTAGGTGATAAAATATCTAAATAGTTAAATAAGTCAATATCTATCCGTTTATCTAAAAACATGTCATTAATTTGTAAGGAAATCTTTTTATATGCATAATTTAACTCATTTAAAGATACTTGATCATAAGTATCTGTATTCAAAATCAATTCCATTTTCTCATTGTAAAAATCATTATCCATGATAACTGCTCCTCCCCCTTTATCTGGCGTCATGATTCTTATATTTCCCTTCTGTAAACTTTTTAATGTTTCTAATTCATCTTTACTTAAATTTAAAGGATATTCCATTTTTCTATTAATTCTATCTAAGTTCTTTAACTGATTTTCGCACATCTTTTCATATAAATAAAAATGGACAACACATATGCATAGTTATGGTAAGTACATATCTGATGTTGTCCTTTTCATTCTTCCTCAACATATGGGACAGAGTCCCCAGCTATGTGAATCTTGGGTGGCGCTCAACTCATGGAAGGATATTCTGGAGAGCTGCCGAAACAAAAGCAGCTCTGTTTCTATAAGCTTAATCTAGTTTGTAGTGAGCAATAAAGATATTAGCATCAGACCAGACAGCGGCTACAGCAATGTCATCAATGGAAGTTCTTGACTAGAAGCAGAAGTGGCCATGGATCTAGTTGAATGTGCCTTAGCAAGATCTCTCCCTATCAAAGCCTCCTAAGTACATTCAAAATAAATGCATTCTGTAATCCACTTAGCCAGGGTGACTTTAGAAACTGGTAATCCCAAGCTGTTTGGTGAGAAACAACTGGCCTGTTTTCCTGAAATCTTTTGTCCTGTGTAGATAAAAATGTGGTTGTCTATGTACATCTAAAAGATGCAGCATGTACTCTCCTTTATTTGAAAAGCCAAGGAAAAAGACAGGTAAATTAGTTGTTTGATTGATATTCGATTCAGAGGCTAGGTAAAAGGATGTGTTGCTTCTTAAAGTAACTCTCTGTCTTATGAAAAACAATGTAAGGGGATTTGGATTATAGAACCTGGCATTCAGAAATTTTCCCTGCAGGTGTAATAGCTACTAGAAATGCTGTTTCCAAGATACAATTCTGAAATCAGTTTTGGCTGAAGATTCGATTCAAAAGGTTGCTGTGTCAACCCCTGAAGTACAGCTGTCAAATCCCAAGGAGGGTGATGGGTCTTTCTCTGGGGGCCCGAGTTAGAAGGTGCCTTTTAGCAAAGCTTTGCACAATTTGGAAGAAGCTAAAGAGGAAGCTTTTTCTCCCAATTGAAAATGTGATATGGCTGCTAAATGTACTCTGACTGTGGAGAAACTAGCACTTTCCTGAAAAATAGAGGCTAACTATTCTTGATCTGAAAAAAAAAAGAGGAGAAGTAAAAGGGTCAATTTCCTTAAGAGCCCAAATTGAAAATATTTTCCACTTACTTCTGTAGATCTTAGTAGAAGCTTTCTGGGAAGATAAATGTATATGTTGAACCAGGGAGGAAAGCCTGGGCTGTCTAGCTATTAATGGAATTGGAGAAACCATGTGGTCACTTTGAGGCCTGGAATATTGGTATGCTTCATCCTTGAGGGATGCGAGAGTAGGACTGGAGTGGGGTCCAGTAGCTATGGAGGATAATGAAGATGAGACCAAAGGGGAACCACACTTAGCGAGGCCAGAAGTGGGGCAATGAGGATAACTGAGCCCTTCAACCAAAGTGCTTTCTGTAAGAATTTTGGAGTCAGAGGTAAAAGGGGAAAGGCGTAAAGGTGACTACAGGACCAAACATGGATTAAAACATCTCATGGTGACCCCCCCCCCCCCGAGGTGTGATTAGAACAAAATACCTGCTGCACTTGTTGTTGTGAGGAGATACAGAGATCACAACACAGCTGGCCCCAACGATGAAAAAATCTTTTCCCCCCATTGATCGACGGAGAGCACACTTGTGAGGTAACAAAATGGACATGTTGAGTTTGTCCGCTAGTACTTCAGATTTCCCTGCAATGTGCATTGTCACAAGACCAGGTTCCCCCTTGTTTACTGATGTGCCAGACCACAGGCATATTATGTTGTATTGCAATAGTTCCTAGAGGGAGAACATCTTGAAAGGCTTGCAATGCTAATAGAACCACTCTCATGTTTAGGACATTGATGTGTGAATTGGTCTCTTGGACAGACCACATGCCTTGGACCATCCTTCCCAAGAAATCCCCCCCACCTCAAATGGGAGGCATCCATGATCACTAGAGAAGTTAGAATAAAAGGACAGTCCAGGTAAATCTCATCCAACTGAATCCACCAACAAAGATGATTTTTGCATACTCCAGCGAGTTTGACTGGGAAGGATAGGGGATGTTGCAGAATAGACCGCTGAACAGCTAGAGTCCAATGGAGAACATGCATATAGTAACATACCATAGAAACTAATGTTATGGCCATTGCCATCAAACCTAAAGCCTGTAGAACAAGTCTTGCTGGATGAACAAGAATTTGCTGTACCTGAAACTTGATTGTATCCACATGATGTGTACAAAAAGCAGCAATCTGATTTGATGTGTTCATCTGGGCACCAATGAACCCCAAGCTCTACTGGATGTAGCTGTGATTTTGAGATCTGACTGAAAAGCTGAGTCTGACAGAATTTCAACAAATAGTCCCTGGATTGTTCTAAGAGATGCCTGGTTGGGGTAGTGAGGAGCCAGTCATATAAGTAAGGAAACACTTTGAATACCAGCAGTCTCAGGTGAGCCGCTATCACTGCCACACACTTGGTAAACATCATGGGACTGTGGTGAGACCAAAAAGCAGGGCTCAGAACTGGTAGTGACTGGCTCTCAACTCAAAGCGCAGATATCTTTAGGATCATCTGTTCATCTTGATGTGATAATACATATCCTGAAGATCAACTGAGCACATCCAATCATCCTTGTGCAGAAAGGGCAGGATGGACTGAACTGTGACACTTCAGAACTTTGACTTCTTCACAGATTGGTTCAGATTGTTAGATCCAAAATTGGTCTCAGGTCCCCTGTCTTCCTTGGCACTAAAAAGAACCATGAGTAAGTTCTGAATCCTCGCTGGTCTGGTAGGATGTGCTGGAAAACTTTTGTCTAGCAGCTTTTGAATCACCTGAGCTGCAGCTTCTGTCTGAGTTGGTGGGATGTCAGGAAGCCTTCTTTTTTGGTTGAGGGGAATCTGGAAAAATGGAATGAAATAACCTCTGGATAACACCCAAGAACATTATTGACTTCTTCACAGATTGGTTCAGATTGTTAGATCCAAAATTGGTCTCAGGTCCCCTGTCTTCCTTGGCACTAAAAAGAACCATGAGTAAGTTCTGAATCCTCGCTGGTCTGGTAGGACGTGCTGGAAAACTTTTGTCTAGCAGCTTTTGAATCACCTGAGCTGCAGCTTCTGTCTGAGTTGGTGGGATGTCAGGAAGCCTTCTTTTTTGGTTGAGGGGAATCTGGAAAAATGGAATGAAATAACCTCTGGATAACACCCAAGAACATTATGTTATACAAACCCAGGCATCTGGGTGCAAGGACAAGCACTTTCCTGAACTGATTCCAGAGGTGTGTAGTCAAGCAATCCTTTAGGAGTGCTGAAAGGGTCTATCCAGAAAGGAACTTCAGAAAACCTGGTTTTTCTTGCCTCCTCTGCCACGAAGATAGAGTCTTCTGTTTGTATCCCCCTCCTCTGCCTTTGTAGTTGTTATTCCCACATGAATCCTGGGAAGATCCCTGAAATTTACGGAACCACATTTCTTGCCCCCTCTTTAATTTGGGAAAAAGATTGGTCAGGAGTAAAAAAAAAAAAGAAGATGATCTCTTATAGTCCTCCACAGACATGGACTCCAACAGGGATATGAACAGCTCCTTGGTCAATCCCTCTGCAGTCTCATAACGTGCACTAAATAATTCAGGGACCTTAAGGCAAGGGTTGCAGAAGCACATATGCATTTCCCGAATCTGTCCAACACCCTCGAGACTCTACTGGGGGATGGACACATGAGCTGTGCTCAGCTAGCTCTTTTTTTGTGACTGCCACCAACACATCAACAGGAACTCCTTTGCTCCAATGTGGTCTGTCCTTTGGCGGTGCCAAAATTGTATGTGAGCATCTGGGAGTCCTGTTCCTTCCATGCCCAGTGAGAGACTATAGATAGGCTCATCAGCTGAGGGAGTCACCCAAGATGTAGACAGGCCAAACATAAAAATGTTTCCTAAAAGCCTGACTCCTCTGGGGAGGAAGAATTTGAAGACCATCCACCCTTTTAAGAATTTCTAGGATGTCTCCAAATAAGACATCACCCGGTGGAGACCTGGGGAACCCTTCCTTAAAGTCAGTATCCTCTGTGAAAGATTCCATAGGGGACTCTATGTGCCCCTCGTTTTGCACACTCACTTTCAGGGCACCTCCACGGTGAAATGCACTGGGGTGGTATCTGAAGAGAGGGGAAGTTGATCTAGGGAAACCGGATGCTAGCTGGTACCATCTGTCCCTGTGGAGTAGGTCTGATGGGATCACATCTCTGACCTGCTGGAGGAAAAGATGCATGATTCAAGGAACAGAGAGAAAGAGTGGATCTCTTGGATGAAAGAAAGCCCTCTCGAATACCTCAAAAGCAGATGGACAGAGAGAAGCAATAGCAGGCTACACTGTGGCTGAAAACTCTGAAGCAGCCAAGCCTGGACCCTGCCAAAATCCATGCCTTAAGTAGGGAGTCAGACCTGAGCTATCTAGTGCCAAAGCTTTGATGGGCAAGGACGGCTCTGACAGCCTCAGAGTAGACCCTGGTCCCCCAGATCCAGTGCTGATGCTTTGGCTCCAAGTTTCATCCAGATCCAACAGAATAAGAGAGGAACCAGTCATACAGACTTTCGGAGCCAAAGATCTAGCCATCCTCGGGTCAGACAATGATACTTTTAGAGCTCTCAGATCTGAGGGATCTGAAACTGTAGAACAGATTGGAGAGAGTGAAATCACTACATGGGAAGTGGAGGGAAGGCTCACGGATCTGATGGGAGACAGACGGAATAACCCCCATCTGAATCTGAGCTCTGAAGAATTTCCTCATCATCCTATCCATCCAGGTCAGTCTCGGAAAGACTTCTGGAGGATCTAATGGATGAGGTTGTGGACTGTGGTCTTGATTATCCTCAGAGTCTTTTGCAGAAATGGGGAATGGAGTTGAGGAGACACTGGGTCAACTGTGAACCCAGCTGAGCAAGTTTGAGGAGACTTTGCCAAAGTAATATTCAGATCTGAGCTTTTTGGATCAGAGTGCTGCTTTAGAAATTTTACCAGTATGACAGTAGGAACTGACGGCTTTTTTTTTAGGATCCAATTAAGATGGATCTGAAGCTCTTCGCATCTTTTGAGGAGACTCCGACAAAGCCATGGTAGAAGTAGAGGTCTTCGGAGATCGGGAAGGGCATCTATTTCTAGACTCTGTAGGTGTTTTTTGATGTTTATTGGGGGTTTGAGCCCTTGACGAAGAAGATGAAGATGGAGGCAGCAATTATTTCTTCTGCCTAAAACTGATCTAGAGTTGAATGTGGCACAAATAGAGCAATCAGTATTCAAGTGTGCTACTCCTAGGCAATAAATGCACTCCCTGTGGCCATTAGAATTTGGAATTTTGTGCTCACAGGAAGTGCATTTTTCTGAAGCCAGTTAGTTAACTACCAGCAATGATAAGAAGAGTATGCTCAAAAGGGATGAAAGAGTGGTACCAACAATGGTATGCAAGACTACCAAAAGGTAGGAAAAAGGGTGGACAGCAAAAAAAAACAGAACAGAAGTTTTTTAAATAACAGCTACTCATAAAACTTTGGTTTAAATTGGAAACAAGTTCTTGATAGAGGATCCATGTCCATGCGAGATGGCGGCTAATGAGATCTGGGGCATTGTAGGCTGACTGGTGCATTATGGGCAGAGGGAGGAGCTTGAGAGTTGGATCAGTAAGTCTGTGGTATGCGGCAGAGTAAGATCTGGGGTCAGATCCATAACCCATACATTGAGGAAGAATGAAAAGAACAATCAATTTCACCAAGTTTAAAAAGCAGATCAAGTAGGTGGGGAAAAATAACTAGCAGGGAGTCGCCAACAGTGCTTGTAGCTTTTGCAGACTTTGAGTCTTCTCAGAAAAGACAAAAACCCAGAAATTATTTGCGTATTTAAGTATCACTCAAGAAACAAATTGAACAATGGGAAAACAACACGTGAAATGTGCAACCTAGATCATTTAAGAGTCCATCTGTCACAGAGAACAAAAACACCAGGCCAAGCAGATTTCTTAATAGAAAACAAAATGGAGTAGGTAAAACAGAAAGCAGCTCTATCAGTTTAAGCAACTAACACACAAAAAATATACATTTCCTTTCCTCACCTAGCAGGGAGTTACAGTGCTTGTTTTTGCAGGCTTTGAGTCTTGTCAGTAAAGACAGGTCTGTTTGCTCAGCATCCACATGAGGGAGGCTTGCATCATTATGCTTAGGGAGTAGGTCAGTATTCTGCTGAATAGGAGTACAAGCTGCTTGGGACAGCTGGTATGGCAGTGAACTAGTCTGCACTTACAAATAGCTCTCCAAAGAAAGGGGCCTAAAACTACTGAAGTTGATAGCAACTTGAACTGAATAGAGACTACTATTGGAAAACAAATGTACGAGTCCCAACAGGAATCTGAGAAAGAAGGGAAAAAAGTTACTATTCAAGCAAATTCTTTGATAGAATCCAGAAGAGAACAAGGACCATTTGGCACCCCAGCATAAACTCTGGGAACAGTTCCAATTAGTGAGGGATATGGCCAAAACCTGCAACAAATATTACTTCTGCTGGGAAACACAGATTTAATTTTGTTCCTACTGAATCAAATCTTTCATTTTAGTTAGTTTCAGAAAAAAAATAACTTTCTGGAGGGAAATCTGAAAAAACGCTTTCCACATAATCAAAAATCTTCAGCTTAAGGATGGATTTTACTGCAGAAAAACACTCCTCTTCCAACCCCTGTTGTTCTGACTTGGGATCATTGTCAGAAAGAGAATTATTTTTCCTTTTTTTATTTGAAGTCAGTGAAGAGATTGGATTTAATGCATTAAAGGCTGAAAGCAATCTTGCAGCCAATGGAAGAGCTCTAATACAGTAACTCCTATGCTAGCATCAGCAATGGCAAAAACAGCACTCTGCAGAGTCATTGGTCACAAAGCCTACCAAATTATTCTCAAGCTTTAGGAGGCTGTCAAGGTGCAACCTTTCCCAATGTCCCCTTAAGGTGAAGTATCAAATCAATTTCAGAAGGTACAGCAGGTAGATTTAAGATGCTGCCAGTAAAAATAGTAACATTTTACAGGAACATGGTAATGAAACTAGCAGTATCAATGCAGAGGCTCTAATGTTGTTTATCTAGTATTAACAAAATCTACCATTTCACAGCATACTGAGCAACTTGCAACCGTAGGCACCAAACTCCAACATAATCACGTGCCCAGCAGTCTTGGCAATCAAATATTTTACTGTTTTCAGATTTTCTTGCTTATTTCAATATTTACATGCATACATAGTTTTTTATGGCCTGAAAGTCTTTATGGACTAGGATGATTTTAAATTCCAGGATATCAGAAAAGTACTCTGAAAAATAAATTAAAATAAAAAACTTGCTCTCAAAACAGTGTTTATGTTTACTTAGTTGCCAGTATACTTTGGTTGAGGACAGAGATGAAACATTCTGAAACCTTTAATAGAATGCATGCTCTCTATTTTTAAACTCTCTCCTTTCCAGAACAACCTTATCAGACAATGCCACAAAAGTCCCATTTAGCTAGCAGAAGTGAGCCTGGGCATCTGTGCTAGTTTAAGTATATAAATTTAAAAAAGTCAACAAGCTGTTTGACATGATTTGTAACAGATGAAGTTTGCAGGAACTGATTCTACACTTGAGCATGACCAACAAAAGCATAAACTGTAATGTCAGGGTACAACAGGATGTGCGCAATGCATGGTCACTGGATACTAAACTGGACTGCAGGCTTAAGGCTAACTGTATATATGTATATATATATATATATATATATATATATATATATAAATATATATAAACAGTGTTTAAAAGCTGGATAACTTTTAGCGTTGTATAAAGGGTTAACATGTTAAGATAGTATAAAAATTCTACATCAAACATTTGTGGGATAATTCTTATAGGGTGCATTAGAGCTTAATGTGTTGATGGTTTACTACACAGCAGCTAAAAAAAGTTCTAACAATTATGCTTGATCTTGGGGCTCTTATGCTTCAAATCTAGTTTGTGTTTTCAATGTCTAAAGACTTACTTAGAAGGCTAGGGTTTACGTAAGAAGTGAGATTAAAATATCTGAGGTGTTTTACTGTTTACTAAATTTACTAGTTTAATACCAGCTTTATTTTTACATGTTAAAAGCAGTAGTTTAATTATATGAACCATACCCAGTGACAGCTTGTTAGAACACTTGGTCTTAATGAGGAAATGTTTACTCTAATACAGCTAAGAAAGCAGATATGTGAAATGCTTTTATAGCGATGAATACTGGTATTAATGTGTCAAAGTTTTATGATTTTTACATTATGAGTGATGCAATTAGGTGATAAAATTGCTTATGAGAGACCATATATACCAGGTGTGGATACTTGCCGCCACCATTAACTCTGTTTCCACTTTTAAGCCACATCCATAAGTTGTTCCATGGTCACTAGGGGATGATTCTGATGTTATTTAGTTTTGATATTGGCTATGATGATTGTTTATGTTGAAATATAATGTCATGTTTATTAGGGTGTCAGGCTGGCATTGTTTTCAACTAATATGATTCATAAAATTTAATTCTTGAGGATAGAGATATTGAACACAGGAAAGGATTTACAACTGGTTTATGTGGTCAGGCATTAAATTTGTTAACAGCAAGTGCCGATATAGATCCATCTTGGTTCTTAACACTGCTAAGGTTTGAAGCTGCTTAACAGCATGAAAGTACACTGAGTGGCTTGAGGGTGAACTACAGTTTTTTTCCCTGCTATTCCACAAGACTACATGTGGTTAACTGGAGGGATTTTTTTGTATTTAGTATGAAT
Organism: Protopterus annectens; assembly: GCF_019279795.1. NCBI lineage: Eukaryota > Metazoa > Chordata > Ceratodontiformes > Protopteridae > Protopterus > Protopterus annectens. The sequence goes on along the minus strand of NC_056728.1, from coordinate 1,405,295,229 downwards.
AATTGTTATGAAATTTTACAAACCGATATTACTTTGAGGGGTATCGTTTCAGGAATGCTTCTAGTAATACTTATCAGTTGCCAAAGTAATTCAAATGGATTTACTTACAGGGAAGGTTATGCCATTGGTCTGTGTGAGATTTAGTAATATTTATAGTTATATAGGTGGAGTGGGGTCTGCTGTCTGGAATGATAAAGGATGTTAAGCTTAATGCACTGTTACATTACTGTGAGGTTTGAGTTGAACACAGGAGGGCTACAAAGAAGACATTGAGGATATATGTTCAAACATTATTTCACTTTATGTTTAGTGCACATCCTACCCAGGTTAGGTTGTGTCAGTTGTTTTTGAATCTAATATTTCTGGGGACATGGGGATTCATAGTTGACAAGACAAAGTAAAGACCATGGACCACAATCACCACATAGCCACACTCAAGACAGCACCTGCCTGAAGGAAAGTAAAATGAATCAGGTCTATGATAAATTTATGGGCACCCATGCAAAAGGAAGCAAAGGTACTTCTCAATCATTCCAAAGATGGGGGGTGATTATTATTCCAGAGATGGAGGAAGTATTGGTTACTTAAGTTACCCCTACAATGTGCCTTATTTTACCTGTTGATAGAGATTCAAGCCTTTAGTTGGACTGTTTGTGAAGTCATCTGTTTTGTGAAGGAGTAGGAGACCACGAAGGGCTGGATCCTTAACAGAATGGCATTCTAAACAAATTACAGTGTACAAGTCTACAAATGGCAGTACAGGGATAGAGTAAGCCTGCTTTGGTAATGGAGGGTTTTCAGTCTGATCATTTTAGATAGGAACCTCTGGGGTCTTTAAAGGTGTATGATATGCAGCTACTAAAGGGTACTGTATTCTATAACTGGTCTGATCAGGGCAGAATACAGAGGAATGATAGCTTACTTTAACTTGGATAAAATACCTTTAGTTATTAACTGGAACAAATACAAATTTCTGAATACTGTTGCTACATGGTGGTTAAAGGAAAGGGAGCTGTCTATGAAGAGACAGAAATATCAGACAATTGTATCAGTGTGGAGTGGGGTGTTGTTTATATCATAAGATGAAATTGAAGTTTACTAAAGGTGACGTCACATTTATTTGCGTTAAGCTTAAGCATGCCTTTTTAATACACCACTGATCTGTATGGTTAAGCCCCTGCTGCACTAATACAGTATCAGATGCTGAACAAATGACAACACCCAGCTTTTAATCATTAGCAAAGTAAGGCAGCCAAATGTTTGGGTTAGTGAGTTGGACATCTGAGTAGATGTTAAACAGAAGGGGGTTCATGTACTGAGCCCTGATGAATGTCTCTAGTCACCATTTTGCTGAGATAACATCAGCAATTGCAACTAAGGGGGTTTTATCACTCTGCCAATTTGATATCTACTTTACAAAATAAAGGTCTACTATTTAAACATTTAAGCTTATTTACAATTCCAGCATAAGATTAGTGTCAAAGGTCTTAGCTAGATCCAGGTACACTGTGTGAACTCCACTGGCCACTATCTACAGCTTTAGTGACTTTCTCAAAGAGGTTTACTAATTTAAGAAGACATGATCTCCATTTGACAAAAGTATATTATTGCAGGTGTAGAGCAATACAACAGTTTATACTGTAGCTTATGAAATCAGACTTAATATATGTTATACGGATTTGTAAATTAGGCTGGTTAAACTGATGGGTCTACAGATCCTGGGATCAGAGGTGGGGCCCTCTTTTTGGCATGGCATAATGACAGCAGTTTCTATATCTCAGGAACATAAACGTTTCAGGATTGGTTCAGAGAGGGAGTGTCTGGTGCTGTTGATTAAGCAATCAAGTACATCATCGAGGCCCACAAAGGTGACATTTTAGCTTTAAAAAGTGCAGTTAGAGCATATTCCATAATAACTGGGGGGGGGGGGGTAGGTCTTAGAAACTTCTGGGTCTTCAATCACCATTTCTGTTGTGAAGCTGGCACTAAATTGTAATTGCAAGTATATTTGAGAAAGTATCAAATTGGCAAAGCTATTTTTGGTGAATGTAAAATGTTTGACTGTTGCTCATTAAAACAAAGTTCACCAACAGTGGAATTTGCCTCTTTCTCCACTGTTGTATGATCCTAGAGTTGATATATAGAAGGCCTGGGGGGGTGTCCCTCTACATGGACGGCACAAGGGTGCTTGCCCCCTGCAAAAAATATTTTTTATTACGTTCACTGAAAGTAGTTTCGTCAAGAGATTTTGATTTTTTTTAAATCTTTTTTGAAGCTATCTTTGGCAAGTCAATAGAATTCCCAATACCTATAGGGTTACAGTGGCTCTATATCAGAAGACTGAAGTTTCATAACTTCGAATCTGATATGGTCAACACCATATGATCTAAGTCTTAAAACTTTGAATCTTTAAACAGAGATCTCCGTACAGCATGGAAAGGGAAGATTTCCCTTTTCTGCACTGTTGTACGAACTTGGAGTTGGTATAAGTAACGGGGTGTGTGGGGGTGCAGGGGGGCTTGTCCCCCTGATTAGAGCATTTAAATGGTTTATTTGTGTAGGTTGTTGTGTTTTTATTACATTTTCGATGTTTCAAGACTTTGATCATATGGTGTCGACCATATCAGAATCAAAGTTTTGAAACTTCGATCATGTAATATAGACCTGGTTACAGTAGGCAATACAATTATGAATTTACAACATAGCTGTGTATTTCTTAACCTGATGTAGGTTTTGATTTATTATAGGACTTAATTAGCTTTTTTTTTTTTTTATTACAGAGATTATTAATGCTGCTATTCTACTAAGGTAAGCTTATTTTTACCTTCAATGTATTTAACTCTGACTGGGACAGCTTCTTTTAACTGAAAGTAAAATTTATTGACATGACAAATGAAGTTGCATGAGGCTAATAAACTTGTAGATGAATTACGAGAGATCATACAGTTTTAATAGTTTTTGAATTCAGAGAGGTTTAGTTTATGTGGGTTTAGATGCCTTAAAGCAGACAACTGATTTGTGTTTGAATTTACCCAGAGAAAAGGATACTACAGGAATACTATAAGTAGTGAAAATGTTTGTGAGGTGAAAGTCAAGAAAAGTTTGACCAGGAGTGGGCTGATTAGCCATTTGCACAACACAGTTAGCATTTGCTGGGCTAGATTCCAAAAGAATTTCTCTCGGTACAAGTCTGCTTTAATTCCCAAAGACTTGTTCTCTGTGTGACTTACTTCAGTGTAAGGCCTATCTATAAACAAGCTTACAAGGGGTGGGGGCCCGGTGGTGGTGGTGATCAGGTTCCAAAAGACCTGATCTGAGTGTAAGTCATCACTTAACACTGACAGCAAGTCTTTTGGAATCAGGCCAACTAAGTGTTCTGGATAACTGAAGTCACCATGTAAGAAAATCTTGTGTGTTCCTATGTAGACAAAGAAGTTGTCCTATAGTAGACTTGGAACTGATTATCTTATTTAGGGTATTTTGAAGTTCAGTAAGTGCTGTCTGTGGGGAATTTGTCTAGAGATAACTGGGTCTTCAACAAATGATACTACCCACAGTTTTCAATAGGTCTAAATGAGAAGTTATGTACCTACCATAACGTTCCATGTTAGTTGTCTTCTCTCGCCTTCTTTCTTGCTGGATGGGTTCGGAGCCAATCCTCGGCTCCGACTTGGCCACTTACTAAAGCTCGAGAGCTAATTTTACTGGCTCTAGGCAACCCTATATCCCATGATGCTAGGCAATAACTCCCCAGATCTCGTTCGGAAGCTGAAAACCTAGCATAGGCCAATAAAAAAATCCTCCAACTGGAAAGGAGGAGGAAGAGGGATAAAAACCCCCAAAGATCGTTATCTACACTATAGCTATCCTATGACACCTAGATGGTGAAACAAGGGAATATAAGAACCCTTCAAAGAAGGGAAGATCTTCTCGGTCTGCTAGGGGGATGGTGGGTGGGACGCAAGAAAGAAGGCGAGGACAACTAATATGGAACGTTATGGTAGGTACATAACTTCTCAATGCTAAGTTGTCAATCTCGCCTTCATTCTTGCTGGATGGGACCGCGTCCCTAGCACCTTCATCCTGGGTGGCTCATTGGAACAGACTCTTGAGAATGGTGGAACCAGATTTTGCTCTGTCCCTGGAAGCCATGTCCAATTTGTAATAGATTCATAGATTAGAACTAGGCTAACTGCCCTTGTGAGCCATTTTAAGCCTAGCCAATTATCCCTTGTGAGACTCAAACCCTGCACCTTGTGTTTATAAGGCAAAAACCTTAACCATTAGGCCACCCTCCCAACCCTTGCGAAACAAAGGTATGAGGAGAGGCCCATGTGGCTGCCGCACAGATAGTGTCTATTGGTAGTCTAGCTTGAAAAGCTGTAGATGTAGCTAGTGCTCTAGTTGAATGGGCTTTTGGCTTAGAAGTTAATTCTCTGCCTCTGAGTTGATAAACAGATGTAATCACAGAAGACAGCCACCTAGATAGGGTTACCTTAGATACAGGAAGGCCTTTCTTATTTTCTGCATACGATAAAAACAGTTGATCAGACATCCTTATTTGTTTGGTTCTATCCAAATAGTATCGGAGTTGGCGATGAACATCTAGATAATGTAGCTTTTGCTCCGCTCTATTAGTATAGTTTGGGAAAAAAACTGGGAGATCAATTGATTGATTTAAATTTGTCTGCAAAGCCACCTTGGGTAAGAAGAATGGATTAGTCCTTAGAGAAACTCTGTCTTTATGGAAGATTAGAAGAAAGGGTGGAAAGGCATAGAGAAGTCTCCGAGGCCAATCTTGGACTAGAGCGTCTCTGAGGGGATGGCCTGGAAGGGGGAAGAGGGTGAAGAAGTCAGGGCATTTTCTGTTTTGGGGTGTAGCAAGGAAAGCCCCACTTCTGAAAAATCTCTTCCGCCACAGATTGTTTGAGACCACTCGTGTGGCATGAGTATAGCTCTGCTCAACCTGTCCACTATGATGTTGGACTTCCCGGGGATATGCATTGCTATCAGAAACCGCTGAGAGGAGATTGCCCATTGCCAAAGTCTGAGTGCCTCTCGACACAGGGGATAGGACTTGGTTCCGCCTTGCTTGTTGATATACCACACTACGGACATATTGTCCGTTTGGATTGCAATAGTTCCCAGGGGAAGAGAGTCGTGGAGGGCTTGCAACGTTAAAAGCACTGATCTCATCTCTAGGACATTTATGTGCAGGCGGCGTTCGAAAGGTTGCCAAGTGCCATGGACCATCCTGCCCTGAAAATGCCCCCCCCACCCGATCAGGGAGGCGTCCGATGTAACCGTGGTGACCGGGGAAGGAGGAACAAAGGGTCTGCCTTGATGGACTTAGGGGACAATATCCACCAGGACAGATGACTTTTGCAAGTTGGAGTCATCATGATCTTGTGGTGCATAGGGAGTTGCTGAAAGGACCACTGGGCGAAAAGCATCCACTGTTGAAGATGCATGTAAAAACGTGCAAGAGGAAAAAGTGTTATGGTGGCCGCCATAAGACCCAATACTTTCAGGACATACCTGGCCTGAATTTTGTTGCTTTGAAGAAGAACATGGACATGGTTTTGAATATCTAAGACCCTTTGATCTGTTAACTTTGCTGAAAGTTGTACAGTGTCCAAGTTGGCGCCTATAAAGGTAATAGACTGACAAGGCGACAAGGCAGACTTTTCAAAATTTATAGAGATTCCTAGCCCTCTGCAAATGTGAATGATGTAAGCTCTGGCTTGGAGAAGTTGATGCCTGGTGGTGGCAGTGAGGAGCCAGTCATCTAGATATGGAAACACCTGGAATCCTTGCCATCTCAGGTGAGCCGTAACCGCTGCCATACATTTGGTGAACACTCTGGGAGCTGTAGTGAGACCAAAGGGCAGGGCTCTGAATTGGTAGTGACTGGCCCCCAGCCGAAAGCGGAGAAACCTTCTGGAGCGCCTGTGAATTTTGATGTGATAGCACACATCCTGAAGGTCCATGGAGCACATCCAATTGTCCTTGCCCAGTTGGGGTAGAATGGACTGTAGCGTGACCATCCGGAATCTTGTTCTCTTTATAAACTTTAGTTTGCTGAGATCTAATATTGGTCGCCAGTCCCCTGTCTTTTTCGGTACCAAAAAGAACCTTGAGTAGATTCCGGATCCTAGTTGGTCTGCTGGGACTGGCTGGATGGCTCTTTTTGCTAGCAGTTTTGATATCTCTGGTACTGCTAGTTCCCTTACACCGGGTGGAATGTCTGGAAGGGTTCCCTTTTGCTGAATTGGGGTTTGGATAAAGGGAATTTTGTAACCCTCGGATATGATCGACTGTACCCATTTGTCTTGAGTAAGGGAAAGCCAGGCCTTTGGGTACAGCGACAATCTTCCCCCGACTGCCTCCGAAGGTGGACAATTGGGCAACATCTCAGGGATGCTGGAAGGGTTTTGTCAGAGAGAAGCTCCCTGCTACCCTGGTTCTGCGGACCCCCTCTGCCCCTAGGGCGGCGTCTGTTGTTACCCCCTCTGCCTCTGGGGGTAAACTGACCTCTTGCGTCAGGCGTGACTCCTTGAGATTTGCGGAACCACATTTTCCCACCTTTCTGACCCTTAGGGTATGGTCTTGAAGGGGTGGAGAAACGGACTCCTACGGCAGAAAGAGTCTTGCCATCTTGTTCGCATCTGGTCAAGGTGTCTTTCACTTGAGGTCCAAACAAAGCCGAACCGTCAAAAGGGGAATTTGTGAAGGATGCCTTGAAAGGGTCCACAAAATTACAAAGCCGCATCCAGGCATGACGCCTTAAAGCCACTCCTGTGCCCGTGGCCCTATTCGCTCCATCGGCTGCATATGAAATGAGACACATTGAGGAGTTAATAGAGTTTAGGGTTCCAAGCTGTGAGTTGATTTTATCCTGGGACCCAGCAGCTGACGGATCCTGTAAGACTTCTCCCAACTCTTTGAGAATATCTCTCTGAAGGCGGGTGAAGTGACACAAGTAATTCAGTGACCGCATGGCAAAGGTTGCTGAAGAAAACATCCGCTTACCGTACCTATCCATGGTCCTAGAATCCTTATTAGGAGGATGGATAGGTACTGAAAGATCAGCTAGTTCCTTCTTGGTGGCTGCAGCCACCACCATGGCATCTGCTGGAACACCTTTTGTTAAGAATTGTTTGTCAACTGGTGCCGTGATGAATTTAGATGGCCTCCGAGGGGTGGGTTCCACCGAATCCGGGTTCGACCACGCCTTCCGAGCCACTACTTCCATAAGGGGGTCGAAAGGTGGAGACACCCAGGAGGTGGAGGGTCGAGAACCAAACGCCTCCAGGTACACCGACTCGTCCTCAGAAGGATTAAGGGAAGACCAGTTCCCCCTCTGCTTTAGGATTTCTAGGATGTCTGAGAAAGAGACATCCTCAGAGGGGGACTTTGGGGATCCCTCAGACTCATCCAAGTCGGCGTCAGATGTAATGGACTCAGGGGAGTCAACAGGCTTCCTCTTACATGTCCTCTTACGCGGAGGCTCCGCTGACAGGTCAGGAGAAGCCTTGGAAGAGGAAGATATTCCCAGTGGGGAAACCTGAGGCATTGGATTCTCTGGGTCCGGGAGCAAGAGAGTGGGAAGAGACATCAGCAGGCACTGTAGTGGGAGGAGCTAATGTAGCTGACCGTTGACTATGCCCTGAGGCTAGTACACTCCTCATCACCTCGAAGGCTCCCCTATCAGAAAGGCCAGAGGGCTCCCGCTCCGAAGAGGTGGGAACCCCAGGCCGCACCGACAGGGAAGGCTCCGAGGCAGATGTCGGGGCCGAACTCACCAGCACCGACGTTCCGAGAGGCAGAACGGGGTCGGACAATGGTCCGATGCCACTCGCCCCCTCAGAGCCGACGAGAGAGACCAGATGCCTGGATCCCTCCAATGAAGGCATCAAGGAGGAGATCGGAGCGGAAGACGAAGGAGCCGAAGGGGGAGGTATCGGCTCCGACACCACAACAGTCACGGCTCTGAGGAGCTCCGGCTCCGAACTTTGAGGGAGAGTTGAAGGAGGAAAAATAGGTGGAGTCATAATAGCTACCATCTGATGAGACGGCGATGGCTCCGCTCCGAGAGCAGGGGGGATCTTGGGGCCGAATGGATGGACTCCAACGAAGGGGATCTTGAAGCCGGAGCCGACTGTGAATGCATAGTTTCAGAGGTATCGGCACCAAGTGCGGCCGAGACAGGAATCTGTGACTCAGAGGGATCGGCTCCAGCCGGAGCCGATCTAGGCACAGACAGAGCCAGCAGCCAAAGGCTTGGTACTCGGAGCCGACGGTTTTGCTGGTTTCGAAGGCCTCCCCAACACAGACTTAGTCGGGGAGCCTTCGGGCTTTAACATGCCCCTCAATATTAGTTTGTTCCTGCGCTCTTGCAGGACTCTTGGACTGAACGCGTGACACACAGAGCAAGAGTCCTGCAGGTGCAGGGGTCCCAGGCAGTAAACACAAGAAGTGTGACAGTCTGTCAGAGACATTTTCTGACAGCACGAGTCACACTTCTTAAAGCCTGAGACCTTAGTTTCTTTTGGTTCCTTCGACATAACAGTGTCAAGGGAGCACAAAAGGAAAAGGAAACACACACACACACAACACTCAAACAATAAAAATATTAAGTGGGATACTGACACACCCAAACACTCCACAGGATCCCTAAGAATAATTAGGAAAGGGGCAGGCTTAAGGCCTAACCTATAGTGGAGGGGGGGATATAAGGGGAAAAAAGGGGAAGGTATTAATGGGAATAGGATTAAAAGTAGTCGTTAATTACTAAAAAACAACTGGGTGGAAAACTAACCAAAAAGGGTGACTGAAAACTAAGTATTCAAAAGACTTACCAGGAGCCGGTAAAAAAATGCACCTCGCAAGCGAAAGCGGCAAACGAGATCTGGGGAGTTATCGCCTAGCATCATGGGATATAGGGTTGCCTCGAGCCGGTAAAATTAGCTCTCGAGCTTTATTAAGTGGCCGAGTCGGAGCAGAGGATCAGCTCCGAACCCATCCAGCAAGAATGAAGGCGAGATTGACAACTTAACATTGCATTACAGGGGTTGAAACCAGGTAAAGGAGTGCAGTCTTTTATACAGGAAAAAGTCTATTTTACAATGCAGATGATATGGTCAAGCTGAAAGACACCTTCAAGAGCCAGCAATTTGTAGTTAAGACTTTTGTCACCCAGTACAGAACCCTGAAGTAGTCTGGAATGGAATTTACTGCAAGCCTTTTGTAATGCTGGAACATGCAGAAGTCGAACTTTTCTTAATAAAGGCACTATAGTGGCAGCAAGTCCTATATGCTGGTTCCATGGAGAGAAAGGTGCAGGCCATTCTTGGAGAAACAAGATGGGGTGTCAATCATATTGTTCCAAGATGACGTGTGCTGGATCCCCCACTAGCAGGACCACAGCAAGTGAATTATCTTCTCTTAACATCTTGTCATAATTCTGGGAAGCCAAATTGCCAATGGAAAGGAAATATATTTTAAAAGGACACAACCCTTTACTCTATTCCTATACTACACAAATTATGTTGAACTCTTGAAGCAATTCAGACAGTTTGCGTTAACAGTTTGTAATATGCTCCTATTTTGTGTAAAATCTTTTTTGCTTCTCATTTCTGTTCAATATTTTTTAGCAAAATTACAAGTTTGATCTTAATAGCATGTAATTAGCAGGAGCACTTCTAAGACTGTGCACACAACTGTAGTACATTTTAGAAATAAAAGTGCATAATTGTGTACACTGATTTAAAAGCAATTTGTATAGTTATGCTAAAAAAAGAAGTTATGTACTCACCATAATGTTCCATGTTGGTTGTCCCATCTCGTCTTTCATTCTTACTGGTTGTACAAAAAGATGAATCCACAAAAATTGACACAGGAACACCAGGTAGATGAACAAATTTATTGAAGCGCTTTTCGGCTCTCACTACGACAGCCTTCCTCAGAATGAAAAACATACTACAAGCCTTTCTTTTTTATACAGAAAAAGGCGCAAAATTAAAACAATAATTCAATTAATTAAAATTAATAGGATTTAAAAACCTTCAACATCTTCTTAAAGGTATATGAGCAAAAAAATGTACCTATCAACTGATAAATAATACAAGGAATGATGCACTACGACCTAAAACCAGTTACATGGTGAAATCTATCAGAGAACTTCGGACGATTATGTAAAAACTCAATGATATCAGTACCTTCAGTGTTATATAAATACAAGTACAAACGCCTCTCATTAAAAATAAGACTAAATGCTATGAATTGTGAATGTTAAAGCTTCATGGTGGTGACTGGGTATTTAGATACCTGTCTTATATAATTAATTATAAAACATGTCAAACTTCGCAAAGACATGTATACATACATAACCAAGTTCAAAAATTACAAATTAATACCCCAAAAGATTCATTAGATATTGTGTATATGTAAGATAATTCTTAAACAAATAATGTACAAAAATTCAAAAGTTCAAAAAATCAAAAAATCAGAGAATACTCTAAATTTTAAATGTAAATTATTTTCAAATTGATTTATAAACTACTTAATATAAATTCAAAAAGTAGTTTAAATTTTAATATTTAATCGACCCTTACTATCTCACCAAATTCTTTAATTTCAATAACACTCCTATAGAGGAAGCTTTGTTTAAGCCAGGATAATTACCTGCATTTAATTTAATTTGCCATTTTAATTCCAGTTCAAGCAACTTTAATGAATAAGGTCCTCCTCTAGGATTGGTTTTTAATCCATCAATAATCAAAAATTTAAAGTGATGATCGGGGGAGCTTAGAATATGTTTTGCTAATGCGTTCTCGGTCTTTTGATGGTTAACAGCATAGATGTGTTCATATATCCTGTCTCTGAGCCTACGCTCAGTTTTACCGACGTAAAAACATAGTACACATTTAGCCAGATAAATTATCCCCTTAGAATTACTTACTGGTTGTGTTTGGAGCCAATCCTCAGCTGAATACACTAGCTCAAAGTCTTTCACTTGGCTCGTGGCTGAATAGGTATCCCATCATGCAGTGGTGTAATTCCCCAGATCTTGTTTGCTGCTAATGATAACAATGCGTCTACATTTGTACTGCAACATCAGGTATAAAAACAAGGAAATTCAGAGGAGCTCCTTCACTAAGAAGAAAGATCTCACATCTAAGTCCTCTAGGAGCCCTTAGCTGGGGGAAGGTGGGAGGGTCGTAAGAATGAAGGGCGAGATGGACAACAATCATGGAAAGTTATGGCGAGTACATAACTCCTTTGTTATTTTGTCCTATTTTGCCTTCATTCTTACTGGTTGGGACAGAGTCCCTAGCACCATTTTCCTGGCTGGCTCATGGAAGTATACCTTTAACTACAGTGGAACCAATGGAAGCCCTGTCCCTGGAGGCCAAATCAACTTTGTAATGAGTAATAAAAGTATGGGGTCTTGCTCAAATAGCAACGGCACAAATACTGTCCACTGATAATCTGGCTAGGTAAGCAAAGGATGTTGCTAAGTATCTAGTCGAGTGGCCTCTAACTTTGAATGGTAAATTCCTGTTACTTGAGGTGTATATAAAGGTAATGCAATTTGTGAGCCAATTTGAAAGTGTAACTTTTGAAACTAGCATGCTCTTTTTTGCTTCTGAAAAGGAGATGAACATATGATCTGTTTTCCTGAAATCTTTAGTTATATGCATATAAAACCTAAGTTGTCTATGCACATCCAATTGGTGAAATTTGTATTCTGCCTTGTTGCTTATGATTAGGAAAAAACACTGGGAGCTCAAATGATTGATTCAGATTGGTTTGGGAGCAAACTTTTGGCACAAAAAATGGATTGATTAATTAACAGGGATACTCTAACCCTTATGAAAAATCAAGTATGGCAGCTTGATTGATAGACCTTGCAACAAATGTAAGGTTAAGTGCATCAGGGCAAAATTCAGATCCCATGGTGAGAGAGGTTCTTTTATGGAAGGTCTCAATAAGCAAGTGCCTTTTAAAAATGCTTTACACAATGTGTGTGACATCAGGTTAGGAGTGTATTCACCAATGTGAAAATCAGAAATTGCAGCTAGTAGAACTCTAATTGTAGTGTCTGTGGAACCTTGCTGGAAATGTTCTGCAAGAAATTTTAAAATTGAGCTAATTGGGGAAGAAAAGGGATCAATGTTTCTTGCTTTTGCCCAGTAGGAGAACCTCTTCCTTCACTAGAATATAATTTCCTGGCAGAAGCCTTGTGAGGAGATACCAAAATGCGCTTTACTGCTGGTGTGAAGTCTTGAAGCCTGACTAAGTTTGGAAGTGGAGCAGCCATGCTGTCAAATTGAGGGTTTGGAGAGCAAGATGAAGCATTCCTGACATATCGGTTAGGAGGTCTGAAACTGGGCCCAGAATCCACGATTTCTCCTGCAGGTGAGGCAAGAGAAAGGGGAACCAAATCTGATGAGGGCAATATGGAGCAATGAGAATCAGCCTGCTTCCCAAGGATTTTGCTTTCTGATCGACTTTAGGTATCAGGGGAAAGTCGTACAGAAGTCCCGAGTGCCAATCGTGAACAAGTGTCTCTCGGTGTCTCCCCCATAGGGGGGATTAGGGCAAAGTAGCGGTTACATTTTGTATTCATGGGAGTGGCAAATAGGTCACAGCAAGGCTGGCCTCATTTTCGGAAAATCTTCTCCGCTATGCTTTAGTTTAGAGAGCACTCGTGAGGTATTAATATCGCCCTGCTGAGTTTGTCCGCTATCTCGTTGGATTTCCCCGGGATATGCACTGCTGCCAGAAAATGTTGGGAAGAGATTGCCCAATGCCATACTCCCAGCGATTCTCAACAAAGGGGGTATGATTTGGTTCCTCCTTGTTTATGTGCCAGACTACTGACATGTTGTCTGACTGGATTGCAATTGTTCCTAGTGGAAGAGAATCCTGGAGTGCTTGCAATGCTAAAAGCACTGCTCTCATCTCTAGAACACTGATGTGCAAATGGGCCTAATGTTCTTGCCATGTGCCTTGGACTGTTCTTCCCAGATAATGCCCCCCCACCCTATCTGGGAGGCATCCATGGTCACTGTAACTACAGGTTGTTGTGGCACAAAGTCGCCAGATGGTCCGACCGAAGCCACCATATAAGATTTCTTTTGCATGACTAATTCTGATTTGGTGAGACATGGAAAACTGATAATGACTGGCTCCCCAGCTGGCAGCTTCAATGACTCCTTGACACTCTGTCCATTTTATGTGGTAGTACGCATCTTGGAAGTCTATTGAGCACATCCAATTGTCTTTCCCTAAAAAGGCAACGATTGACTACAGTGTCATTATTCAGAACTTTGACTTCTTCATGGATTCGTTTAGTTTGCAGAGATCCAATATGGGTCTCTAGTCCCCTGTTCTTTTTGCCACTAAAAAGAATCTCGAGTAAGTTCTGAATCCTATTTGGTCTGCTGGGACTTTTTGGATGACTCTTGTCTAGCAACTTTTGAATTTCTACAGTTGCTTGTTCACTTTGACTGGGTGGAACATCTGGGATTGTTCAGATCTGTGGTACAGGATAGCAAAAGGAAATGGAATAGCCTCTGGATATTATACTTTGTACCCACTTGTCTTTTGAGATATCTCGCCAAGCTTCTGGGTATAAAGCTAACCGCCCTTGACTACCTCCAGAATACAGCAGACGGACCTCCTTTAAGGAGCGCTGGTAGGGCCGACCACATAAGGAATCATGGTCACCCTGGTTTTGCAGAACCCCTTTGCCTCAAGGATGACCTCTACCATTATTGCCTGCCCCTCTGCCCCTGGGGAAGGGTTCACCTTGTGCATCCTGAACTCTCTGGGATCTTTTGAACCACATTTTCCCAATCTTCTGAACTTTAGGGTAACGTCTTGAAGGTACGGAAAAATGTACTCTAATGGCAGAGAGAGTTTTCCCTTCCTGCTTGCATCTGGTGAGTGTCCCTGACTTTGGGTTTAAAGAGTGAGGAACCATCAAGAGGGGCATTGACAACGGTAGACTTAAAAGGCTCTGCAAAGTTACACAAGCGCATCCAGGAGTGTCTCCTCAGGGAAACTCCTGAACCCGCTGCTCTGCTTGCTCCATCTGCTGCATACGATATTTGTCTCATGGAGCAGTTAACGATGGAATTTAAGGTAGATAGCAGACAGGTTACCTTTTCTTAGACCCTGCAGCTAATGAACCTTGAAGAGCATCTCCTAGAAGATCTCTTTGTAATCTCGTAAAGTGCGTAAGGTAGTTCAGCGATCTGAGATTAAAAGTCTCAGATGAAAAAATAGGCTTCCCATATCTGTCCATCATTCGAAAGTCCTTGTTCGATGGATGAACAGATGAGGACGTATCAGACAGTTCCTTCTTGGTGGCTGCTGCCACCACCATAGCTTCTACAGGAATGCCTTTCATGAGAAAATATTTTTCAGATGGAGCTGATAAGAACTTATTTGGCCTCCGAGAGACTGGTTCTATAGTGCGTGGTGACTCCCATGCCTTTCGACTAACCAACTCCAATAGCTCGTTAAAAAGGCAGACACACCCAGGAGGCTGGAGGTTGAGATCCAAAAGCCTTCAGGTACACAGACTCCTCATCAGAAGGGTTGATGGTTTTCCAGTTGCCCCTCTGTTTCAGGGTTTTTAAGATATCTGCAAAGGAGATATCTTAAGAGGACGACTGTGGGGACCCTTCTGACTTCTTGAGGTCAGTGTCAGAGGTGATGGACTCATCAGGGGAGTCCATATGCTTCCTCTTGCATGTGCTCTTTTGAGGAACCTCCTCAGTAGGGTATTCTGGGGAGGTCTCAGAAGAGTGGGGTTCGCCCAATGGGGCTCCCTGAGGCTCTGAATCTCTGTTCTGTGGATGGGGTGGTGCCAAGACAGAAGCCGGTGCCTTGGGGGGAAGAATACCAGTATCCTTGTGTACAGCTGTATATGTGGGGACTGCACACTCATCAGCTCAAAGGCAGACCCCCCCCCGTTCCGAGGACACCTCCGGTTCCGAGGAAACAGAGGGAATCCCCGGCTCCATGGAGATCAGCTCCGAGGCTGACGTAGGAGCCACGCTCAGCCGAGCCGAAGCTCCGAGAGGTAAACTCAGAACTGAAGAAACTCGGGTCTGAGTGTCCCCCCCCCTGGAGCCGACCGGAGAACTTCGGCTCCTAGACATCCCGGACGGCACAGACATTGTCGGAGCAGGGATTAGTTCCGAAATCTCCTTGAGGGGTCTCTGAACTAGAGACTACAGCAAGTGGAATCTGGCATTCTGGCTCCAAAGATCCAGCTTGGCTTGGAGGAGGAATAGCCGTGGATGTTAAGTCTTGGATGGTTCTGAAACTGGTTGGGTCGGAGCCAAAAACAATTTAGCCAGCTCCAGCAACTTCAAAAGTCTGCACACCACCCCAGTCCATGTCATCATCAGACAAGCTCCTAGAGGACCTGGAGGGAAGGATTGGTGAGCAAGATCTCAAGGTACGGGAGACCAATACTAATTCAGTGGAATGGCTCCGAAAAGTAGTCCCTTTTGGCTCCAAAGGCCGTGGAGCCGAAGGATTTAATTTGTCCAATTCAATGATCTCTCTCAGTTCCGAGGGTTGTGGAGCAGAGGAGATCGATGTTTCTGAAGTTTTGGCCAATTTTTGAGGTGGCTCCGAATGAGCCGAAGAAGAGGAAGAGGAAGATGGTCTTTCCGTAGGGTTGTCACCTTTAGAGGAAGGGAACTTATTGAAGATGTTCTCTGTAAAGCTTCATCAAAATAAGGTTTTAGGAGTCCTTCGAGAATTAGCTTGTTCTTTCTTTCCTGTAAGACACGGGAGGTAAGAATGACAGAATGTACATGTCACTTGGAGGTGAATGGCCCCCAAACAATAAACACAAATATTATGCCCATCAGTAATTGAAATTTTTTGTGAACATTTCTGGCACTTTTTAAAGCCTGATGGCTTAGGTTCCTTCTGTCTGCCTTCCTTAGACATTATAAGGAGGAAACACAACAACTACTAATAAAAAAGAAGTAAACAGTAACTACCCCTATAGAAAAAACTAACACATGCAATATTTATTCTAGTAACACACTAACATAGCACATCTATTGAAGAAAAAGGGAAAAAAAAAAGAACAGCTCTTCCCTCTAAGTTAAATGGGCACTAGGCCCTAACTTAGACTTAGTAGAGCTACAACAAGGGACACAAAAAGACAAACCATCTAAGTTAAGCGGGTACTTGGCTCTCTAACTAAAATAAGCTAATATACAGACAAGGGAATACACACTCCAACTATGCTACCGAAAAAAGTTGATGGGAAAAGGGAGAAATGGCCTTGCGACTAAACGACGGCCAACAAGCAACAGAGTATCAAGATTAAATTGCACATGCAGAATACAGAAGAAAAACTATCTAAATTACTCAAGTTAAACTATGTATATTATAGCCAAGACAAGAAAAAATATAAAACTTTAAAGAAACTTAGCCACGGCCAAGGAGAGAGCATCCGAACTTGTAAAGCGACAAACGAGATCTGCGGAATTGCCCATTGCATGATGGGATACTTATTCTGACATGAGCCAAGTTAAAGACTTCGAGCTAGTGTATTCGGCCGAGTCGGAGCAGAGGATCGACTCCGAACCCAACCAGTAAGAATGAAGGAGAAACAGGACAACATAACATCAGTTCTGCTCTCAAAGTCTACTTCCTTCAGAATAATGTGAACAGAGTCCTTAGGGTGACCATTCACCATGCTATATCAACTTATAACAGTGTGAAAGGAAAGCAAGGTTCTTATGGATTAAAAAACAGCTTTCATGTCTTCTCTTCCAACCGTGTAAGGGATGTAGTTGAGTACACATGCAAACGACTCAGTTGCAATAATTATTTCTGTAATGTAACAGGGTATAATGCAATGTTATATAGATGATTTATTTAAATTAGCAGCATCCAATCTGGAATTTAAAGAAAACTGGTATTATGGCAGGAATAATTTAAGTTATCCATACTCAATGGATAATAATGTGTTAAGAGCTGTGCCTAATATTAAGGAATTGTGAATAAAAGTAGATAGTAAGTTATTAGACTTTGATGGATATTATTAGGTGTTATTATAAAATGAGAAATATACTAAGTACTGTTAGCCGAGATAGGGAGGTTCTTATTCTTAAATATAAAGCTGTGATACAATCAGTGATGGACTATGGAAGTAATGTACAGTGGATATAAAAAGTGTACACACCCCAGTTAAAATGCCAGGTTTTTGTGATATAAAAAATGAGACCACAATAAATCATTTCAAAACTTTTCCCACTTTTAATGTGACCTATAACCTGTACAATTCAATTGAAAAACAAATCTGCTAGGGGGAAAATATAAAAAAATAAAAAAATGTACTATACACTGGTTGCATAAGTGTGCAGTGGTCTTTTTTTATATCACAAAAACCTGACATTTTTAACAGGGGTGTGTACTCTTTTTAGAACCACTGTATGTATGTATAGTAAGAAACAAAATCGATTGACTGGAAGGGATGCAGTGTTTTTTACTCAGATTAAAGGAATGAGAGAAGTGAGTTATGGTCACAGTTAAGGGAGATGTTTTTAGTCAGATATGTGTTATTCAGGGGGATTTAACTGCAATGTATAAATATATTCAAACAAAAAAATGGGGCAAGTATAGGTGTTCTTAAGATGAATCATGAGAAAAGCACTAGAAATTCTGAAGTTTCAGTGGAAACACGTAAATGTAAAACTAAATTTTTTGAAAAGGTATTTTCATTTCAGAGCTAGACATTGTTGGATTTCTTTGCCTTAAGAATTAAAAACTGGACTCCATTTTTGCATTTACAAAATAATTATACATATTGGATGATGCTAGACATTAAAGGCCTTCTAAGAACTTGCCACCAGAAAGTCCAGAACTTATATTAAATTACACCGAACCATTCACATTTCACACTTCAGTTTCCTAACATGAATACTCCTACAAATCAATAAAATTCAGCTAACATTTTATCACCCTACATTGAACATTTGTTTCCCATCATCAATATTTACAGTTGTCACAAGACTTTTTCCTAGTCTTGTAGCCATCTCTATTTTTCCTCCTGCCCTGTGGTTTGCATGATCTATTACCATAGTTGTCATGGCAGTCAGTACTTTTCCTAATTTAAGTGTAGTTTTTGATTTCCATTTTTTAGCAATCTTTTTTTTTTATTACTAACCTCAACAAACAGAGTCTTATTGTACCTTGGTACTTCTAGTCAAACTCCAGCTTTAGTAAATCATTTACTTAAAGGACAAATACAGGATATCAGCTTCAATTTCTGTTTATTTATATACATTTTTATCCCTAACATTCTATTCCACCCATTAGCAAAGAAAATAAACCACCAGTTAGCTCTATTTTCACCACTTTTACCATTTTTCTGTTGAAATGTAATGGTACTGTAAGCCATTTTTAGCTTAAGTTTGCCTTTGCAATGCTTTCCTGTCAGTTTGTGCAGCTCTTGCTACTGATCATAACGCCCATTGTTTTTTTTGGACTTAGTTCATCCATGGAACACCCCCACCCAATTTAGTATGCAGTCTAGCCCCTGATCTATCCCTTCTGGATAAATAAGTAAATCATTCAACAGTCTGGGAACAACTTTACTGAGTACAGTTCCTGAATGTTTATTTCTGCAGAGGGTACACTAGCATGTATATTACTAATTAGACCTGAATGGACATTGCTGAAGTTTAAGTACTTAATTCCTCAAACTGCATTACAAATATCTTTTTTACTGTAGTGCCTACATTTCATTTTTTAATCTTCAGTAAAGGATTTGATTTCATTTAACTGCTGCTGCTGTAGCATACATGTTGCATTTGCTTCAGAAAGTACTTTTTTCACTGCCTCAGTGTCTCAGATGTGTTCCAAACTAAATTCAGGATACTGGCTTGTATTAAGGTACAGCTTAAACACCCTTTGCGTATACACCTTTCCAATTTTGCAGAATACTCCTGGTTTTGCCTCTTATTTTTGCCCTGTCCTTCCCAAGATCTGATTTGCTAATAAAAGGTTGCGGATTACAGTCATTCAATAATGACCAACATTAGTTTCATTGTTTCTAATGTACAGAAAATATACATTAATGTAAAACATTCTGTTAAATTTTTTAAGATAACTGGTATAATATTTAAAATTTCCCTGATTTTTGACAATTATCCATACTGTCATACGCTCTGCCCTGAATTATTTAGCAAAAAAATTTTACAGGGCTCTACAGGTGCAATCTGCTGATAGTGCGGTACTGCGGTCAGTGCCAATAATGTATTTCAAGGCAAGTGCAGTTACAGTTGTAGCACTAAAGCGCCAAAATGCACAATGTGGTATTTTAACTGTAGCAGACTACTACAGTTTCAGAACATATATTTCTGGTCAAGAACTTACAGAAAATGTTTTATTTACTCATTTTCATTCCTCAACTTAGAGTTTGGTGGGGGGCACCAGCTCGTGGAACTGCAGAGGGCAACTCCTAACTTATTTTACTGTGATGAGCAGAAGAAGAGAAGATGGAAAACAAATGAAAAACAAACAAAAACAAAGTATTATTTCATGCAGAACTACTATAAAATGCACAGCTAATGAGAAACATTATACTTTTGTTTAAATCTGTAATAATCATACATCTTAACCTCTTAGTGCAAGAAATCTGGACCAAAATAACTGGGGGGGGGGGGGGGGGGGCAAAGGCCAAAAAAAAAAACAGGAATATATTTTTCAGTATTGCTCTTAAAAACTTAGATGGTTAATGACATGTTCCATGTTTTACAAATATGGCTGATGTGCCAGTAGTTTACTGGGTCCATGGTATGTTCATACTTGTGAAAATGCATCACTGCAACAGTGTCCCAAGATTCAGGGATCATAACCTGTAGTTAGGCTTAGGTTAAACAGTTTAAGAACGAGATCAGTGAGTGCATATTTGACACCGTTCTAGACAACCCTGTTTGCTGTCTGGACCCATGTGGTAAGTATTCTTGGTCTTGGGACGAACCTTAATCACATGATCCTTAGCAAAAGTAGGTGGGGGAAGTGACCTGGGATGAACCGAGTTGGTATGGCAGTCACAGCAGAGAAGCTGACGGCAATGTTTGCAATGTCTTCTGGGTTCACAGTGGAGCTTTGGTTGTGGTGAAATTCAAAGCAGTATTCAGAATTATTTCTAGTTCAGCAAAACAAAAGCAATCTGATATTTCTTAGTTCTAGATGCATATTTTTCTTTGAAATGCAAACAGATACAAAATTCTTTGTTCTATTTTCTTTCTTTCTTTCTTAGTAAATTGTAGCAGTTAAAAATTGTCCAGCCGTGTGTGAGTATGCATGTGTGTGTGTATGCCTGTTTGTATCTGGACATGTGTGCACGCGCATGCATCTTTCTTGCTCTCTACATTTCATGAGTGTTTGTACTAGTTGTTAATGTCTGCAAGTTGAGAGGTATGGGAGGAGGAGGAAAGGAAAGGAAAAAAAAAAAAAAAACAGAATTCTTTGCTAACAAGTGATATCCTAACTTGCCAAAGCAGCTGTTATCACCTACCTTTTTTTTTTTTTTTTTTTTTTAAGGAAAGGAGAAACATTTTAGCATCTCACCCTGGTTTTACAGCAGACCTAGTTAATGAAAGTTTAGTACAGAAAAGCATAATAAACATTTAATATTCATTTAGTTCCCCAGTATATAGTTCAACTTGGAGATTAAGAACTGAGGTGATCTCCCCACTCGGCCTTCCTGAGAACACTGGAAAATATGAAGGTCTCTCCAAACACCATTATATTGGGCGACTTCAACTACCCAAACATAGACTGGGAGCATTACTCTAGCTCCAACACCCTAGCTCAAAGTTTCCTAGAATTTATAAACTCAAATGCTATGGAACAACTTGTTACCACTCCCACAAGAGGGGAAAACATACTGGACCTGATCATCACCAACATGGGGACTCTATGCTCCAGACCAGAAGTGTATCCCTCACTGGTAAGATCAGACCATAAACTAATCTCACTGGATATTCACATCCCGACCCCACCCCCTGCCCAGAAAACCACAGTGAAAAACTTCTCTAAAGCAAATTTCACACTCCTCAAAACCGAGGTGGAATCCTTCAAAGCCCCCGGGCCTGTGGAAAATATGGCCCAGACTGCAGAATCCTTTATAAATGCATTCTATGAACACCTTCAGGAATGCATGGCTCATGCAATCCCAAATAAAACCAAGACCCAATCCTCCAAAGGCAGACGTCCTGTCTGGTGGACCCCAGCCATAAACAAACTATACAATAGGAGGAGGAAGCTACTACATGGAGCAAAATCCCAAAAAGGGAAGGCATCTCTGATCAGTATTAGCAAGACTACGGGCACTCAAAATCGTCTAAAGCCAGCTTCGAGAGAAAAATTGCACAGAACACCAAGGATAATCACAAGGCTTTCTTTAGTTATGTTAGGAACCTGGGTGGGAATTCCCAGATATACTCAGAATTAGTCCAAAATGACAAAACATACACCAAACCCACAGACATTGCCAACATCCTAGCCGACAGGTTCAGCGCAAACTTCTCCCCCCCTCCCCACCAAAACGGCAAATATCTATCCCAGCAGAGTGCTGCCCCCCCGCCATCTCAGATGCTCAGGTAAGAGCTGCCCTCTCCAAAGCAAAAAACACAGCATCAATGGGACCAGATGGTGTCCCGGGCTGCATCCTACATGAACTCCAAGAAGAGCTAAACCCAAACATAAAACTACTGTGCAATCTCAGCCTTACTACAGGATATGTACCCAAAGAGTGGCGTACAGCAACAGTGGTCCCTCTCCACAAAGGTGGTGCCACAACGGATCCTGGAAACTATTGCCCCATAAGCCTGACTAGCTTGGTCTGCAAAGCTATGGAAAGGATCATCATGGACCTCATAAATAAAGATATTGGGGACCTACAGACACTGGATCCTACCCAGTTCGGCTTTAAGGGCAGATCCTGCCTCTTAAACCTGGTCAATTTCTTTGAAACAGTCACCAAGGACATTGACGAGGGGAAGGTGGTCCACACAGCCTACCTGGACCTCGCAAAAGCCTTCGATACAATACCCCACTCGGGTATTATAGATAAGCTCACCAGCTTAAATATAAACCCCTATGTCACTAGATGGGTTGCAAACTGGCTCAAGGACAGAACCCACATGGTTAGAATTGCTGGAGCCATGTCAGACTCCAAACCAGTTACAAGTGGCATCCCACAAGGCTCAGTCCTGGGACCTCTCTTGTTCGGTATATATTTCTCGGAGGTACAGGCCAACACGGAAGGACTGTGGCTGACCAAGTTCGCAGATGACTGCAAACTGGGCGCCATAATCGACTCTCCAGCCGACACAAGCATCCTCCAAAAGGGCCTCATAGAAACAGACAACTGGTGCCAGAGCCATGGCCTCAAGCTAAACGCCAAAAAGTGTATAGTCATCCCCTTTGGCAAAAACAAAGTGCCCACAAATTACCACATAGGTGGTAATCCATTAAGTACAGTAGTAGTAATTAGGGACCTGGGGACCCAAGTTGATAGCAATCTCTCATTTGACAACCACGTGGCCAAAGTGGTTAGAAAAACATTTTATATAGCCCACCTAATCATGAAGGGATTCACATCTAGATCAGGGGAGGTCATCGTGCCTCTTTAATCATTCCTCTTCAGGCCCATAATTGAGTACAATGCCCCTTTTGGGATGTACCTTACCAGACACCTGCAGCAACTGGAAAGACCCCAAAAGTACCTCACCAAGAGGATCAAAGGGCTCAAACAGATGCCATATGCTGCCCGGTTAAAGAAACTCCAGCTCTATTCAGTGGCATACCGCCTGCTCAGAGGCGATCTGTGCCTGACGTATAAAGCCATGTCCAACCCGGAATTAATGATCATGCTGCACCTCAGAAAATCCAAATCCTATCGAGCTACGCGCTCGAGAGACTTGAACCTCAGCACTGAAATAAATAGGACATGCTGGAGGGACAGATTCATAACCCAGAGGCTCCCTTCACTCTGGAAAAAAATCCCAGTCCAGGTTAGGCAGAGTCCCTCATTGACTCTCTATAAGAGGAATCTTGATGAGTGGATGGGAGATGGTAGATTTACCCCGGATATCACTTGTGTGTCACTGTTAGAGGCACAGTATACTAACCTCGAAAAAGGGCATAGCAAAATTAATTCAAAATGGGTGGCGAAAGCCAAACACACACACTGGCTAGGCTTATAAATGCCCTAGGGCAGATAGCCTAGTATGAACCTATAATCTGTGAATTCTCTGTAAATGATACGGACTTTGAGAAGCAGTTGCATATACTCTTCCTATATCTTATTCCAGACACTGATCTTTGGGATACTCTGAAAAGTAGCATACTTACTGACATTGCTGGAATAGTCTTCACATTCAAGGCTTATTGTACAGGTGAGTGAACAAAGTATGAGTGGATCTGGCATATCCACCATGGCTCTCAGCTTCATCTGTTACACCTGTCTCTTGCATACAATGTCTGCCTCTTCCTCCCACCTTATAGACCACTAGGCTAGTTTGCTGAATCACAGTCTCTAGGATCCACTTATATCCTCTTCCAGTGGTATTTTGAAGACATACTGCCATAAAAACTACTACAACCTGGGCAACCCTCAACGCCAATCCATATCACAACAAATACTACAGACAATATAACTACCAAGTTTAATACATGTCTTCATCAACTCCATGCTACCACTAGTGAAAAATAAAAATACCTAAAGGAACTGAGGAAGCCAGTAATATATTTTCCCTCAAGACTGTCCAAACCATCACCATAAAAAAATGCTCAACAAGCTTAAACCCAAATCCCTCCCAGCTGATAAATTACCTACTGAATATACCTGAAACTGGCAGCAGATGCTCTCTTACCCTGTCTCTATTTTAATCGACCAATCCATCAAAGAACAATATGTGCCCAAACTGTGGAAACTATGGAAAATATCCTACATCATCCTGCTACATAAGGGTGGAACCTCCATCAAACTCTTCACCTAAATATCAACATGTATATTAATTATTCTATGTATATTGTACTGCTCTGCAGTGGTGGTGCTGCGGTAGCATTGTCGCCTCACACTAAGACGTTGTCCTGTTTGATTCTCAGCTAGAGCGTCTTCTGTGTGCAGACATGCGTGAATGGGCGTACCTTCGTTGAAGGTTGTACGTCAGGGCCGGCAACTCTGCACGTAAAAATCTACTGCCAATCATTAGCAGAACAGAGTTCCACTGTGGCGACCCCTAACCGGGAAAAGCCGAAAGACACAACAACATGTATATTTGTACTGCTAAGACCCACATACTTTATGCCCTGCTATACGTCTCTCCTACAGACCAACAGCAATACTATCTCCATTATCTAAGATTCTAGAAAGATGCATACACTTACAACTCGTAAATTACCTGCTATGCAATAACCTATTACCCAACACTATTTCCAACCCAATCACAGTACCACTACCACCCTTATAAATTTCTCCAACTCAAAAATAACAGACTAGTATCTTCCCAGACATGTCCATGGCATTTGACACCGTATTCCACCAAAAGCTCGAACTCTCAACCCCAAAACTAAGCCAAACCATCTTCTCATAGTTTCACAACTACCTGACAGACAAGCCATCAGATGGCAACAATCTCTCCCACTATTACAGTCACAGTAGGCATCCCACAGGGTTCAATCCTAGGTTCACGCCTTTTCACTATCTTCACCAATCAACTCCACATTGCCACCCAAATTTCTACTATTGTACAGTATGCAGATGACAGCTCATCTGTACTGCACCTTTCCTTCCACAACTCCAAGAATTTATCAACAATCCTTCTCAGCTGTAGAATCTTGGCTCTTGAACTATCAGCTAATTCTCAATCCCAATGAAACTAAACAAACTCTCTTCTCGAATAACAATCCCCCTGACTCCCTTATCCTCCTTACTCATCTATTCATCAGACAATACCAAAATTGATCCTGTATCTCATGCAAAACTTCTCGGAGTCACTATTGACAATAGCATGAAATTTGATAAACGCCCATCTCTAAACATAGAAGCCCACATAAAAATTGACTCCCTATACAGAATCAAGCCATACCTCACCAACTTCACCAGACAATCTATTGCCAGGACCCACCTGCTATAAGCCTAGCCTGTCTTCACCAATCTTAAGAAATCAAACCTAACCAAACTGGAAGCCTGCTACAACAGGATTGCTGGATTCACCACTAACTCACCATACAGATCCCACCAGTGTGTTGCCCTTTGTCAACTCATCTTGTTAGAGCTAGAGACTCTTATTCCTCATCCAGCTTACAACTGCCCATAACATTATATACCTACCTGATAAGTGCTCAGCACTTCAAAATTTTCTACTACCCTACTCCAATAATACATTCCCAGTATCTTCTGACACATTTTTTATTACAAGTAACGAAATCAAATAACAGTTTTGGGGAAGAGACTACTCCAACCGTATCTCCAGGGCTTGGAGCTCTATACCTTAACACATCCTAACTGCTACAAACCCCTCTAAGTTCAAACTTCTCAAGACTCACTTAGCTGTCACCTGGCTCTGCACATGCTCATCCCCTGTCTAAATTACAATTGCTCTAACTATTCCAGTCACAGCAATACCTCTCACTTCCCCAGTAAACCTTCCATATACCTTCCACATTTTCAGGCTCCTACTCTAATACTCATTGTCTAACCTCTCAACATTTCCTCCTCTCTTTCCCCCACCCCAACCTTCAAGTCTCCCTACATTCACTTCACTTAATCTTCTCTCACTATCCTCCCTCCCTTCTTTCATTCATTATCAACTGTATGCATGCTTATCTATCAATATGTATATTAACTACTCTATGTATATTGTATTTCTGCTTGAACTCTCAGCTATTACACCTTGCAAACAATGTGTGCTGTTAACTTGTATTCAGAGCTTTTCTCCCCAGGCCTCCGCTGAAAATGGGCTACTTGTCCAGTCAGACCCTCCCAGTAAACAGATGTCAAATAAATACTGCATCAGAAACAGCAAAGGATATGTTCTCAGCACATTAATCGTGGTGTACATTTTATAAATATTAACTTTCTGTGAACAGCCAGAGTTGCCTTGCTTTTAATCAAGTCAAGCATAGTACAAATCTCTTTAAAGAATTTAGAGGGTGAGTGACCAATTTTCAGTTTGGCATAGATTCTGACATGAGGACATGATTCTGTAACAAAAGGAAAAAAATCCTATCAAACTGCTCCATTTGGATGTACACAGTCTCTCATGCCTATATTGAAATTTGCACACAACTCTGTGCCAGAAGGATTCCAGAAGCATGCACCATGATGGTTCTTGAAGTGCTGAAGTTCCTCAGATGTGAGCTGAATACCATTATCAGAAACTATATACTCCAGTAAGCCATATGAGGCAGCCATCTCAGTCTAATGCGAATTAGTTCAAAAGTGATTTCTAACATTCTGAGCACTCTTTAGTGATTTGGAGTACTCAGCCAACACACACAAAAATGTATTATTTGAATGGTTATGGGAAGGTGTACAAGATAAGACAGCTTTCTTATTTTGTCAGTTCCTGTCTGATGTCCCTCCCCAAAGCCCATACATAGCAGTTTTGTCTAGCAGGTCCTCTCTCTCTTTTCACCTGTGGGTTGACAAGGTAAGCCAAATGGACAAATCATCCATTTTCATATGTGACTTAGGGACCGTTTGGTTAAATGACTTGCTCAGAGTCCTATAGTTGGTAAAAGAAGGTGGAAGGCATTAAAACCCTGTACCATGGGCACAGGAAGCAGCTCCTTAAAAGCTCAGTGCTTTAGTCCTCTGTGTTGCCAACAAAACTGATTTTAGAAGAGATATTCACAAAAACATAGTAAGAGTACCTGTCCCCTTCAGGGAATCAAGTTATTATTCTCATTTCTTTCTTGTTCCCCAGATAAGAGACTTAAGGGTATTCTAGATGTTTTAAATCTCAGCAAACATGTGACACAGTTCAAATATTCAAAATGGTTGTCTTTAAGCCTCTTATCACTGTCCTTCCTCAGGGATCCTCGGCTCCGACTCGGCCATCTTCAATAGTTCGAGAGCTGTTTACTGGCTCGAGGCTACCCCCCTTATCCCATAATGCCTAGCGATAGCTACCAAGATCTTGTTTGAAAGAGCTAACTCCAGACATGAGAATAAACCAGTCAAGGAACTGGTTGACTTACCTCCCATATTCTCTAAATCAATAGAGGAAAACAAAAGAACACTCAGCCAGTGAAAAAAGGAACTCCTCTCGGTCCACTAGGACAGGGGGACGGAGGGTGGGACGCAAGAAAGAAGGCGAGATGAAGACAACTAACATGGAATGTTATGGTAGGTACATAACGTCTTTATGTTAAGTTGTCTATCTCGCCTTCACTCTTGCTGGTTGGGACAGTGTCCCTAGCACCTAACATCCTGGGTGGCTCAGTGGAATAGACTCTTCAGAACAGTGGAACCAAAGTCAGCTCTGCTTCGGGAGACCATATCCAGCTTGTAATGAGAAACAAAGGTATGAGGGCTTGCCCATATAGAATCCATGGGCAACCTAGACTGAAAGGCTACAGAGGTGGCCAAGGCCCTAGTAGAATGACCTTTCGGTTTAATTGGCAACTCTTTGTTCCTTAACTGATAAATAAAAGTAATAGTGTGGGACAACCATCTAGATAAGGTCACCCTGGAAACTGGGAGACCTTGTTTGTTTAAGGCATGAGAAATGAATAATTGGTCTGATTTTCTTATTTCTTTAGTTCTGTGCAGGTAAAAACGCAATTGTCTATGAACATCCAACTGGTGGAGTTTGTACTCTGCCTTGTTGCTATGATTTGGGAAGAACACATGGAGATCTATAGATTATTTTCTGAGCAGACTTTAGGAAAAAATGAAGGATTAGTCCTCAGAGCAACTCTGTCCTTATGAAACACCAGGTAGGGAGGGTGAACACATAGTGCCTGAAGTTCTGAGTCATGCCTAGCTGAAGTGATAGCTACCAGAAAGAGCGTCTTCCAAGATAGAAACTTGGAGCAGGATGCTGCTGGTTCAAAATGGGGCAGAATTAAGGAAGTTAGGACTAAATTAAGGTCCCAAGGAGGTGGGGGGATCTCTCACTGGAGGTCTAAGAAGAGATGTCCCTCTCAAAAAAGCTTTACAGAGCTTATGAGACATAATGTTAGAGTTTGACAAACCAACATGAAAATTAGAAATGGCCACTGATTGTACCCTAATCGTAGCGGAAGGAGACCCAGAGTGAAACAGTTGTGCAAGGAATTGCAAAATTTCGTGGACTGGGGCTGAGAAGGGATCTACATTCCTAGCCTCTGCCCAACAAGAAAAATGTTTCCATTTGCTAGCATAGGTTTTTCTCGTTGTAGACTTATGAGAGGAGACAATAATCTCACTGACTGCTGGGGAAATGCTAGGAAGCCTGGCTAAGGTGCGAAGTGGAGCAGCCAAGCTGTGAGCTGGAGAGTTTGGAGGGACTTGATGCAACCCACCTGAGTGATGAACCAGGAGGTCCGGAATTGGGTCCAGAGTCCAGGGCTGATAGAGAAGGTAATGGTGCAGGAATGGGAACCATATCTGTCGAGGCCAGTAGGGGCAATGAGGATAATTTTGCAACCCAATGATATTGCTTTCTGTACGAGTTTTGGTATCAGGGGAAATGGAGGAAAGGCATAAAGACGTCCCTGAGGCCAATCGTGGACTAGAGCGTCGCTGGGTATGTGACCTGGAAGCGGAAGAAGGGAGAAGTAGTTGCTGCATTTGCTGCTGAAGGGGGTGACAAAAAGATCGCAGCAAGACTGTCCCCATTTGCGGAAAATAAGATTCGCAACTTCCTGATTCAGAGACCACTCATGAGACATGAGGATAGCTCTGCTGAGCCTGCCCACTATGACGTTGGATCCCTCAGGGATGTGCATTGCAATCAGAAAAGGCTGGGAGGAAATCGCCCACTGACAAAGTCTGAGTGTTTCTCGACACAGGGGGATAGGATCTGGTTCCACCCTGCTTGTTGATGTACCACACCACTGACATGTTGTTAGTTTGAATTGCAATGGTCCCGGAAGGAAGATAGTCTTGAAGAGCTTGCAACGCTAGGAGCATGGCTCTCATTTCTAGGACATTTATGTGCAGATGGTACTTGTGAGGTTGCCAAGTGCCTTGGACTGTCCTGCCCAGATAATACCCCACCCCACCCTATCAGGGAGGCATCTGTCGTCACTGTGGCTAATGGAGGGGGTTGTATGAAAGGTCTGCCCTGAGTAACTAGCGGGGAGACCATCCACCAAGAAAGGTGTCTTTTGCATGCCTCTGTGATCAGGATCATGCAAGTCATGGGTAACTCTTGAAAAGACCACTGCGTGAACAGAAGCCACTGAAGAATTCTCATATGAAAGCGTGCTAGTGGGATTAGAAGTACGGTAGCTGCCATGGAGCCCAGAGTTTGAAGGACGTACCTGACTTGGATCTTTTTGCTCTGCATTACAGTTTGTACTTGTTGACGAATTGCGGACACTCTTTCTAGTGGTAACTTTGCAAACATATCCCTTGTGTCCAAGTCTGCTCTTATGTAAGTGATAGTTTATTGTAATGCCTAGCTGGGTGCAGATTGTGATTGTATAATCCCACGCTTGTAGGAGTTGATGCCTGGTAGTAGCAGTGAGGAGCCAGTCGTCTAGATATGGAAACACCTGGAATCCTTGACGTCTCAAGTGAGCCGTGACCACTGCCATACATTTGGTGAACTTCCTGGGAGCTGTGGTGAGGCCAAAGGGCAGAGCTCTGAACTGGTAATGACTGCCCCCCCCCTGGAAGCGAAGATATATCCTGGAGCGCCTGTCCATCTTGATACGGTAGTAAGCGTCCTGAAGATCTATACAGCACATCCAATTGTCCTGACACAGAAAGGGTAGAATGGACTGTAGCATGACCATCCAAAACTTTGTTCTTTGTACAGACCTGTTTAGTCTGCTGAGATCCAGAATCAGTCTCCAGTCCCCTGTCTTTTTTGGTACCAAAAAGAAACTTGAGTAAGTTCCGGTTCCATGCTGGTCTGCGGGGACTTCCTGGATGGCTCTTTTCTAGCAGTTTTGAAACTTCTATTACTGCTTGCTCCTTCAGATTAGGTGGAACATCTGGAAGGATTTTCTTTGACTGTAAGGGGGGTTTGATGGAAGGGAATTTTGTAACCGCCGGATATAATGGACCATACCCATCTGTCTTTTGTTAAATTTTGCCAGGCATTTGGGTACAGTGAAAGTCTTCCCCCGACTGCCTCCAGAGGTGAGCAGCCGGGCAACCCTTCAGGGATGCTGGAAGGGCTTATCAGAGAAAGATTCTCTGTTGCCCTGGTTCTGTGGACCCCCCTCTGCCACGAGGGCGGCATCTATTATTGTTATTTCCCCCTCTGCCTCTGGAAGAAAAATCACGGTGTTAGGCAAGGCTCCCTGAGATTTACGGAACCACATAGGTTCATAGGTTTATACTAGGCTATCTGCCCTAGGGCATTTATAAGCCTAGCCAGAATGTGTTTGGCTTTCGCCACCCATTTTAATGAATTTTGATATGCCCTTTTTCGAGGTTAGTATACTGTGCTTCTGTAACAGTGACACAGAAGTGATACTCGGGGTAAACCTACCATCTCCATCCACTCATCAAGATTCCTCTTGAAGAGAGTCAATGAGGGACTCTGCCTAACCTGGACTGGGATTTTATTCCAGAGTGAAGGGAGCCTCCGGGTTATGAATCTGTCCCTCCAGCATGTCCTATTTATTTCAGTGCTGAGGATTAAGTCTCTCGAGCGGGTAGCTCGATGGGATTTGGATTTTCTGAGGTGCAGCATGTCCATTAATTCTGGGTTGGATATGGCTTTATACGTCAGGCACAGATCGCTTCTGAGCAGGCGGTATGCCACTGAGTAGAGATGGAGTTTCTTTAACCGGGCAGCATATGGCATCTGTTTGAGCCCTTTGATCCTCTTGGTGAGGTACTTTTGGGGTCTTTCCAGTTGCTGCAGGTGTATCTTACCACTGTTCTGACCCTTGGGGTAAGGTCTAGAGGGAATGGAAAAATGGGCTCCCATGGCAGAGAGAGTCTTGCCTTCTTGCTCACACCTAGTCAACGTGTCTTTCACCTGTGGCCCAAAGAGAAAGGAGCCAAAGGAGGTACTGGTGAAGGACACTCGAAAGGATTCCGCAAAGTTACACAGCCACATCCACGCATGCCACCTAAGGGCCACACCCATACCCACAGCTCTACTCACCCCATCGGCTGCATAGGAAATGAGCCTCATGGAGGAGTTAACTACAGAATTAAGCATCGTTAGCTGGGAAGCTACTTTGGCTTGTGCTCCCTCAGCTGTAGGATCTTGAAGGGCACCTCCAAGCTCTTTAAGGAGATCCCTTTGAAGTAGAGTAAAATGACATAGGTAGTTCAGTGTCCTCCTAGAGAAGATCGCTGAAGCAAACATTCACTTCCTGTACCTGTCCATCATCCTAGACTCCTTGTTAGGAGGATGAACAGATGAAGAGGTCTCCGCTAACTCTTTTTTGGTGGCTGCTGCTGCTACTACTACCATAGGATCAACGGGCACACCTTTAGAAAGGAAATGCTTATCCTGGGGAGCTGTAATAAATTTACCCAGTCTCCTCGGAGTTGGTTCCACTGTATCTGGAGCTGACCAAGCCTTTCGAGCCACCACTGACGTAAGTGGATCGAAAGGCAGAGAAACCCAGAAGGTGGAAGGTCAGGAACCAAAAGTATCCAGGAATACAGACTCATCCTCGGTAGGGGCTAGGGGATTCCAGTTCCCCCTCTGCCTAAGCATTTCTAGGATGTCCAAGAAAGAAACCTCTTCAGAGGGGGATCTCTGGGACCCTTCCGATTCATCTAAGTCTGTATCAGAAGTGACAGACTCAGGGGAGTCAATGTGCTTCCTCTTGCACTTCTTCCATGGGGGATCCTCTGAGTGATCAGGGGAGGCCACGGAAGAAGAGGAAACACCCAATGGGTTGTCCTGGAGCATCGATTCCCTCCGTTTGGGGTCTGGAGGAGGAACAGAGGTTGGCACAGCACTACGGGGGATGGAGCCGGTGGAGCAGACTCAGGGGGCAGCACACTCCGCATGACCTCAAAGGCGCCCCTGCCACGAGGCAGAGAAAGCTCTGGTTCCGAAGAAATAGGAATCTTTCTCCACGCCATGGGGGATGGCTCCGAGGCCAATGTTGGAGCTGAGCTCACCTGTGCCGATGCTCCGAGATGGAGAACAGGGTCAGACAAGGGTCTGATGACACTCACCTCCTCTGAGCCAATGAGGGAGCCCCGGTGCCCAGATCCCTCGATGGAAGGTACCACCAAGGTAATCAGAGCAGACGGAACTGAAGGAGATATAGTCATCGGGGCCGACAGTTCCACTACCTGAACCCCCAACCAACTCCGGCTCCGAACTCACTGGAGTCGAAGGAGGAACATCAAGTGAAGTGGACAGAGCTGATACCTGTTGAGGAGGGCTGGACAATAATTTAACTAGTGCCTGCAACTTTAGCAACCTACTGACTACTCTCTCCACATCATGATCAGACAGCCTACAACTTTAGCAACCTACTGACTACTCTCTCCACATCATGATCAGACAGCCTAGAGGATCGAGAGGAATGAGAGGATCGGTGGCTACGCTCACTTTAAAGTAATGGAGACAGAGGAGCCGAATGCACCGACTCTAAGGAAGGGGACCTCAGCCTCTTGTGGCTCCGCGATGGCTCCAAAGCATCCAATGGAGCCGAAGGGGAGGTTGTCTTGTCGGTGCTAGCTGGAACATGAGTCGGCTCCGAGAGTGGAGCCGACGGCTTAGTGGCTTTTGGGGATTTCACTGGCTGTGAACTCTTTGCCGGTGAATCCTGGGTTTTTAACAGACCCTTAAGAATCTGCTTGTTCTTACACTCCTGCAGGACTCTTGGGACTAAAAGCATGGCAAAGAGAACAAGAGTCTTGCAGGTGAACAGCGCCTAAACAGTAGACGCAACTAGTGTGCCCATCTGTCAGAGACATTTTCTGACAGCATGAGTCACACTTCTTGAATCCAGAAACCTTAGCTTCCTTAGACATGCTGTACCAAAAAAAAAAGGAAGACTAAGTAAATACAGACAAGAACAAGAACAGTACTACACTAGACAAAAAAACACGCCAGTACTATCTATAACTATGAAGGAAAACTAAGATATAATATAGTTTTTTTTTTTTTTTTTTTTTCTCTACAATAAGGGAAAAGAGATAGGAGAGCCTCTAAGTTAAACAGCTAACCTAGGGAAGGGGGAGGGGCGGGGAGAACTCTCCAACTTAAACGAGTTCTACAAGAAAGGAGAGACACTATAGAAAAAATAACTACAACATGTATCACTAACTCAAAATAGAAAAGATACTAGAAAAAATTTAAATTCAGAGGAAAGTTTACAGAAAAAGTTAAATATATGAGCCTGAGCCAGAAAAACGACACCCTCGCAGCTGAAGCGGCAAATGAGATCTAGGTAGCTATTGCTAGGCATTATGGGATAAGGGGTAGCTCTCGAGCTA
The DNA here is from genome assembly GCF_019279795.1 of Protopterus annectens. NCBI lineage: Eukaryota > Metazoa > Chordata > Ceratodontiformes > Protopteridae > Protopterus > Protopterus annectens. The sequence continues at coordinate 1,405,261,574 of NC_056728.1, read as the reverse complement.
TTGAAGATGGCAGAGTCGGAGCAAAGGACCAGCAAGAATGAAGGCGAGATAGACAACTTATCACTGGATCTTAAGAACACCCAGTAGCACACTTCAGTCCTCCCTGCACTGAAGTAATTCTTCTGGTAATTTCCAATATGAAAAGACCGTTTTTACTTTGTAGTTCTGTTTTTCTGTCATACTGCACATTGTCTTTACCAAGTGATTGGACTCAGCTGTAACAGCTGCCAATTTAAAGGGTTTTCCCTTATAGTATTATCAGATTTTTTTTTTATTACACCCATTCAAAGCAACAGCTCCTAAAGGACTTGAGTTTTCTGTCACTTGACAAGGTTTATGACATGTTATTACTCTTCTATCTGGTAGTAGGTAACTATCTTGATGACAAGATGCTTTCTGCCTACCTATACATCCACAAGTGTTATGATGGTACAACTTACAATACATTACAGGATGAAATATCTTTGCTACCTAGAAATGTTCTGAGATTAAGCATTCTACTCCTTGGAAAAAAAGTGCCATTTGATTTCCCTCTTTCTTGAAATGCTAAAATATGAGAAGAGTGCCTCAGAGAAATGAAGGAAGGTGCTTTGTTCTTCATTCATCCCAGACTCTTATGACATACACTTCATACTCTAGGTGGGTTCTGTCTCAAGCCAAACTGCATATAAATCTGAAGGAAAACCTAGCTGTGGAAATTACTTTGAAAACATTCAAAGTTCTCTGTACCAGTGTGTCCTTCTGATAATTTTAGAGAATACCCCAGCAGTATGTTGACCCAGTCCTGTAAACATTGTGCAATGGCAATAAATGTATAGGGCATGTGATGTCAGAGTATATTAATCTCGTAACAAGTCATCCTAATAGGAAGATGCAGTATTTTGGAAGACTATTTACAGGGTATATTTTTCTGTGGAATTGGAAATTGCTTGCTGCTATATTCAGTCCTACGCATCTCTCTAGTGCAGACATCCCTCATGAAAGCACGGAGAAAAAAGAAGAGACTCAACTGATTTTGATAGCTTCATTCTGGTCAAAATATGAAAGGTTCTTCTGTCTCTGACAGTCCCCCTTCCATTGCTTTGGTGTACTTCACAGAACAGATCTCTTTCAAAAGTCTCAACAGAAATGGAAAAGTATCCACCCATCCTAACAATCTCTTCAACTCATAGATTGGTGATTAATCTTTTGACTCCTAATAGTTATGATTTCTCCTCTGATGTGATTAAAAATACAGTGACACCAGAAAACTAACCTTTAGCAATCTTATTTATAAAAAAAAATGGAACAGATTCTTTTTCATGTCAGTCTATATGCTTTATATGTGAAAATACCAGTGATGTTAGAATTTTTTCATATTGTTTTCAACAAGAGTTGGCTTGTGTCATTTGGTTTGTAACACAGAGTGGATAGGCACATTGATCGAGACCCAGATGACGTGGCACTGAGTAGTGCTACAGCCATAGGAGGAGCAGACTAGGAAGTGTGAAACTACAGGAGGGAGACAACCTGACCTACTGTATTTCTGACACCACATGGAAGCTGGTGTAGAAGTAGGCAGCACCATGGTATGAGGCAGGAATGCCCTTCAAGCTGTCCATTTGTGTATATAGTAGTCAGCATTAGATTCATGTAAGTACACATGGGTCCCTATGGCAGTACTGTAAAATTATGTGTACATCAGCATTAGCTAATGGATAATGGGGCCAATTTCTAAAACCCTGATGACTGTTCAGATTGACATTCTCCTATGAAAGTTCAGCACCCATGGGGAACAAATGGTCTAGTGGGATCACTGGAAGGCTGGTGGTTGGAAAACAACAAAGAGAAAAACAAAAAAAAGTAAATTTTGTTATGCCAAGGCATGTTATCCTCCCTAAAGAGGGACAAAACAATGGAACCACCAATTGTCTCTTCTCCACATCATTTCCTTGAGTGCTAAGGCTTCTAACCAAGTCTTGGTTGACTGCATCTTAGTCATGGGTTTGCCCCCTTTGTGCCATGGTGGTAACTACTATTCATTTCTATGCAATACCAACATGGTTTAGGTGTGGCAGAATGACATTTCTCAGAAAATGTCCCTTTCCTCCAACAAATGGCAATCTTGGAGTTGTCATGTATAAATTTTATGGTGCTCTGCTGCTCTTCTATTACTTATGCATTCATTTTGCATTTTATGGGCTTGTAGTTATGACTCCTGGAACTGCAGTAGAGAGCACATCTCTCAAATTTCCATGAAGTGAGTAGAATATCTGAGTCAGGAATGCCATTATAGTTTAACACTGCTCAGTGTTCCTAAACTATATTTTGATGCTAACTTTTAGACTGAATTGGATTCGTATTTTAAAATTGTTCCTAGTTTTAGCACTTTGTTTCCCCTTATTTTTGCCTTTTTCCTGATTTCTTCAGCAAGTAATTTGAGTAAGGAATCATAAATACAATCATTATGGACTTCCATATGCAAATAAAATAAAGCCTGGGTTAAATTTTACAACAGAAGTAAAGCAAAATTTTGAACAGTTAACTGTATTTTCTGCATTTTTTTACATATATGAATGCATACTACACACACACACACACACACACACACACACGTTCTTTGATTCAGCACATTTTAACACTTCAGAATTACAGTTAAACTTAATTAAATATTTACAGTTAAATATACAAGCTAATAGGGAAAACATTCCCTTTTGCATTTAGCCTGATCCCACATAGATTTAGCCATGCATAAATTAACATTTTAAATGTACTGAATGCATCAGTTCTCATTCTGCTGTAAAATAATATCGACTCCTTTCTAATATCATGACCTGATGCGCAAGACATCACAGAAAATTATAATTTAGGAATATAAAGGCTGGAAGTCTTTACAATCCTGTTCAGTTTGTTATGGTTTGTGCAATTTTCATACATTTGAAAGCACTGTTCTAATTTTTGTTCTCAGCTTAAAATGTCAAACATGGTATATAGTACTTGTTATAACTTGAAACATTTTATGGCAGGAGAATTAGAAGTTATGTACCTACCATAACGTTCCATGTTAGTTGTCTTCTCTCGCCTTCTTTCTTGCTGGATGGGTTCGGAGCCGATCCTCGGCTCCGACTCGGCACTTGCTTAGCTTGAGAACTCCTTTTACCAGCTCGAGGCAACCCTATATCCCATGATGCAAGGCGAGACTACCTCAGATCTCGTTTGGTAGCTAAATAACCCTGCTAATAATACTAATCCCAAAGGAAGAGCAAAAACTAGCCTAGAAGAACTAGGCAAAAAGTTCTTAAGATAGACTCTCTAATGAACTAAGGAGAGTGAATCTGATAGAGAAAATCTTCAAGATCTGTCCAGGCCAGGGGGAAGGAGGGAGGGACGCAAGAAAGAAGGCGAGAGAAGACAACTAACATGGAACGTTATGGTAGGTACATAACTTCTAAATGTTAAGTTGTCAATCTCGCCTTCATTCTTGCTGGATGGGACCGCGTCCCTAGCACCTGTATCCCAGGTGGCTCAATGGAACAGACTCTTGAGTACTGTGGAACCAAAACTGGCTCTGTCCCTGGAGGCCAAATCTAATTTATAATGAGAGACAAAGGTATGAGGAGTGGCCCAAGTAGCTGCTGCACAAATGGTATCAATGGGTAGCCTATCCTGAAAGGCTGTAGAAGTGGATAGGCTCCTGGTTGAGTGTGCCTTCGGTTTTGAGGGTAGTTGCTTGCCTCTGAGCGAATACACATAAGAAATGGCGGAAGACAACCATCTGGATAAGGTCACTTTCGACACTGGGAGACCTTTCCTGTTTTCTGCATAGGAAACAAATAATTGATCTGATTTCCTGAATTGTTTAGTTCTATGCAAATAATATCTGAGCTGACGATGGACATCCAAAAAATGAAGTTTTTGTTTAGCTTTGTCAGAATAATTAGGGAAAAAAACTGGTAGATCGATGGATTGATTAATATTAGTTTGAGAAACAACTTTGGGCAGAAAGGATGGATTTGTTCTCAAGGATACCCTGTCCTTGTGAAAAACCAAGTAAGGGGAACGGATGCAGAGAGCTTGAATTTCAGATACCCTCCTTGCTGAAGTGACAGCCAGTAAGAATATTGTTTTCCAGGTCAGTAACTTTAAGGAGCATGAAGCAGACGGTTCGAAGGGGGGTAAAATCATTTATTGGAGGCTTTAGGAGAAAAACTCCTCTCAGAAAAGCTTTGCATAGTCTATGCGACATAATGTTATGATCTTGCAAGCCAACATATTTGGAAATCGCCGCCAGTTGAACTTTAATTGTTGATGAAGAAGATCCTGACTGAAAGACTTCAGCCAGAAAATCTAAAACAGAATGCACAGGTGCAGTAAAAGGATCAATGTGCCTGGAGTTTGCCCATAGGGAAAAACGTCGCCACTTGCTAGCATAAACCGTTCTGGTGGACGACTTCAAGGAAGCTATTAAGATATCTCTGACAGGATCAGAGATCATAGGAAGCCTGGCTAGGGAAGGAAGTGGAGCAACCAAGCAGTGAGGTTGAGAGAACGAATGGCGCGGTGCTGCTGACCCGATTGGTGGATCAGAAGATCCGGAACTGGGTCCAGATGCCAAGGCTGCACCAAGAGGTGACGATGTAGGGTCGGAAACCAAATTTGTCGAGGCCAGTAAGGGGCAATGAGAATCAACTTGGCTCTCAAAACGGTAGCTTTCTGGATGACCTGTGGAATTAAGGGGAAAGGAGGAAAAGCGTACAGAAGTCCCCGGGGCCAATCCTGGGTTAGAGAGTCTCTCAGGGGTTGGCCTGGTAGGGGAAAGAGGGTGAAGAAGTCCGGGCATTTGCTGTTTTGGGGTGTAGCAAAAAGGTCGCAACAAGGGGTGCCTCACTTCAGAAATATCTCGTCCACTACCGATTGATTGAGAGACCACTCGTGAGGCATGAGAATGGTTCTGCTCAGTCAGTCCGCTAAGAGGTTGGACCTGCCGGGGATGTGCGTTGCTATCAGAAACCGATGAGAGGAGATTGCCCATTGCCAAAGTCTGAGAGCTTCTTGACACAAAGGATAGGACCTGGTCCCGCCCTGCTTGTTGATGTACCAGACTACAGACATGTTGTCCGTTTGAACTGCAATAGTCCCCGAGGGAAGAAAGTCGTTGAGGGCTTGCAACGTTAAAAGCAACGCTCTCATCTCCAGGACATTTATGTGCAGATGGTATTCTGTGGGTTGCCAAGTCCCGTGGACCATCCTGCCCTGATAATGCCCCCCCCCACCCGATCAGAGAGGCATCCGTAGTGACTGTGGCAACCGGAGAAGGGGGAACAAATGGTCGGCCCTGATGAAGTAGAGGGGAAGATATCCACCAGGTTAGAGGAGTCCTGCACGATTGTGTAACCAAGATTTCGTGCCTCATGGGAAGGTTCTGGAACGACCACTGAGTGAATAACATCCACTGTAGAAGACGCATGTGGAAGCGAGCTAATGGTAGAAGTACAATGGCCGCAGCCATAAGACCTAGAACCTTCAGAACCAATCTGGCTTTGACTTTGCTGCTCAGTAATAAGATCCGAATGTATTTTTGGATGTCCAGAATTCTCTGATCTGTTAGTCTGGCTAACATACTGACGGTGTTTAGTTCTGCGCCTATAAAGGTGATAGATTGGCAAGGCAGCAGAGAAGATTTTTCGAAATTCACCGATATTCCCAACTTTTTGCAAAGCTGCAGAGTGTAGTCTCTGCTCTGAAGAAGCTGATGCTTGGTGGTGGCGGAGAGGAGTCAGTCGTCTAAATAAGGAAACACCTGGAATCCTGGACATCTCAGATGAGCTGTAACCACTGCCATGCATTTGGTAAACACTCTGGGGGCTGAAGTGAGGCCAAAGGGCAGGGCTCTGAATTGATAATGACTGGTCCCTAGCCAAAAGCGGAGAATCCTCCTGGAGCGTCTGTGTATCTTTATGTGACAGTACGCATCCTGAAGGTCTATCGAGCACATCCAGTTGTCCTTGCCCAGAAAGGGCAGAATGGACTGAAGCGTGACCATCCGGAATCTTGCCTTCTTGACAAATCTGTTTAGATTGCTCAGGTCTAAAATAGGTCTCCAATCTCCCATCCTTTTGGGGACCAAAAAGAATCTTGAGTAGACGCCGGATCCTACTTGGTCTGCTGGAACAGTCTGGACGGCTCTTTTTTCTAGGAGCTTTGAAACCTCCTGTTTTGCCAAATCCCTTTGACCGGGTGAGATGTCTGGAAGGGATTGGTGAGGTACGGGATACCTTTCGAAGGGATTTTGTAACCCTCGGATATGATCGACTGTACCCACATGTCTTGTGAGAGGGAACGCCAGGCTACTGGGTACAGCGATATCCTTCCCCCGATTGCCTCCAAGGGTGGACAGTCGGGCAACACCTCAGGGATGCTGAAAGGGCTTGTCAGGAAGAGGCTCCCTGTTACCCTGATTCTGGGGACCCCCCATGCCTCTAGGGCGGCGTCTATTATTGTTACCCCCTCTGCCTCTGGGGGTAAACTGACCACGTGTGTCCGGCGCTGCTCCTTGGGCTTTACGGAACCACATCTTTCCTCCTTTCTGACCCTTGGGATAGGGTCTAGAAGGGGTGGAAAAATGGACTCCTATGGCAGAAAGAGTTTTGCCGTCTTGCTCACACCTGGTCAAGGTTTCCTTCACCTGAGGTCCGAACAAAGCCGAACCATCAAAGGGGGTATTGGTGAAGGACGCCTTAAAGGGGTCCATGAAATTACAAAGCCGCATCCAGGCCTGACGCCTAAGAGCCACTCCTGTGCCTGCGGCTCTGCTCCATCGGCTGCATAGGATATGAGCCGCATGGAGGAGTTGGTTAAAGAATTTAGGATTGCTAGCTGTGAGGCAATCTTGTCTTGAGCCCCAGCAGCTGAAGGATCCTGAACCACTTCACCTAGTTCCTTGAGAATATCTCTTTGAAGTCTGGTGAAATGACAAAGGTAGTTCAGCGAACGCATAGAAAAGGTTGCTGAAGAAAACATCCGCTTGCCATACCTATCCATGGTCCTAGAATCTTTGTTAGGAGGATGGACAGGCACGGAAGGATCCGCAAGTTCCTTCTTGGTGGCCGCCACCACCATAGCATCCACAGAGACGCCCTTAGAAAGAAACTGCTTGTCTGAAGGGGCCGTAATAAATTTGGATGGCCTCCTGGGGACAGGTTCCACAGAATCCGGGGCTGCCCACGCCTTCAGAGCCACTACCTGCATGAGTGGGTCGAAAGGCGGAGACACCCAGGAGGTGGAGGGTCGGGATCCAAAAGCCTCCAGGTATACCGACTCATCCTTGGAGGGGTCAATGGAAGGCCAGTTCCCCCTCTGTTTGAGGAGTTCAAGGATGTCTGAAAAGGAGACATCGTCAGAGGGGGACCGAGGGGAACCCTCAGACTCATCTAAGTCGGTATCAGATGTTGTAGACTCAGGGGAGTCTGTGTGTTTCCTCTTACACGTCCTCTTACGCGGGGGTTCCCCTGCGGGATCAGGAGAAACCTCAGAAGAGGAAGTTATTCCCAATGGGGAAACCTGGGGCGATGGATCCCTGGACCTGAGAGCAAGAGGCTGGCAAGAGACATCAACAGTCACCGAAGAGGGAGGAGCTAAAGGGATGGACCGTTGACCTGGCTCAGGTGCCAGGACACTCCTCATCACCTCAAAGGCTCCCCTCCCAGGGAGACCAGAATACTCCTGTTCCAAAGAAACAGGAATTCCCGGCTCCACTGAGACAGAAGGCTCCGAGGCCGATGTCGGTGCCGAGCTTACCAAAGCCGAAGCCCCGAGAGGGAGAGCGGGGTCGGACAAGGGTCCGATGCCACTAGCCCCCTCGGAGCCGACAAGGGAAACTTGACGACCGGATCCCTCCAAGGAAGGTCTCATGGAGGAGACCGGAGCCGAAGACGACGGAGCCGAAAGGGGATGTATCGGCTCCGGAGCCGACACGGTCGCTGTCCCGAGAAGCTCCGGCTCCGAACTCTGGAGGAGAGTCGGAGGAGGAAGTTCAATGGGAAGAGCAATAGCCGAAGTCTGCTGAGACGGGCTATGGAGCATTTGGGCTAGTGCCTGTGACTTCAACAGCCTGCTTACCACCCTCTCTAAATCATGGTCAGACAGCCTGGAAGATCGGCTCCGATGACTCTGTTCCGACAAAAGAGGAGACCTCGGAGCCGAGTGAATCGACTCCAAAGAAGGGGACCGAGATCTCTTCTTGGACGAAGCCATCGGAGCCGACATCCTCTGGGTTCCAGATGGAGCCGAAGACTTTTCGGCTCCGATACTGGATAACACGTCGGCACCAGCCGGAGCCGACAAGGCAACTGGAGACTGAGTGTCGGAGCCGGTAGGAACTGACACTACCACCTCAGAGGAAGAAAGATCGGCTCCAGCCGGAGCAGATCTCGACTCCGAAGGAGTCGGAGCCACCGGGGAAGGCTTAACCACTGTAGTCTGAACCTTAGGTGGCTTGGAAGGTTTACCCGACCCAGTCTTTGTGGGTGAACCTTCTGGCTTTAATAAGCCACGGAGGATCAACTTGTTCCTCCTCTCCTGCAGGACTCTCTGGCTAAAAGAATGACATATGGCACAGGAGTCCTGCAGGTGTAAAGGCCCCAGGCAGTAAACACAAGAAGTGTGACCGTCTGTCAGAGACCTCTTCTGACAGCACGAGTCACACTTCTTGAAGCCTGAGACCTTTCCTTCCCTGGCCATAGTCTAAGAAAAACACACACACACACTGAAACAGTCACACAATTAATCCCAAAAACACACACACAGATAGGGATTAAGAACAGGGAGGCTTAGGCCTAACTGAAAAAATGTTAACATTAAATTTTTAACTTTAAAATTTAACTAAAGGGGAAATAGGGTGGGCTGTAGAATAAACTGTTTGAAATATCAAACTCACCTGAGCTGGCAAAAAAAGAGACCTCTTCGCAAAGTGAAAAGCGTCTTCTACAGTGGATGTTATTCACTCAGTGGTCATTCCAGAACCTTCCCATGAGGCACGAAATCTTGGTTACACAATCGTGCAGGACTCCTCTAACCTGGTGGATATCTTCCCCTCTACTTCATCAGGGCCGACCATTTGTTCCCCCTTCTCCGGTTGCCACAGTCACTACGGATGCCTCTCTGATCGGGTGGGGGGGGGGCATTATCAGGGCAGGATGGTCCACGGGACTTGGCAACCCACAGAATACCATCTGCACATAAATGTCCTGGAGATGAGAGTGGTGCTTTTAACGTTGCAAGCCCTCAACGACTTTCTTCCCGCGGGGACTATTGCAGTTCAAACGGACATGTCTGTAGTCTGGTACATCAACAAGCAGGGCGGGACCAGGTCCTATCCTTTGTGTCGAGAAGCTCTCAGACTTTGGCAATGGGCAATCTCCTCTCATCGGTTTCTGATAGCAACGCACATCCCCGGCAGGTCCAACCTCTTAGCGGACTGACTGAGCAGAACCATTCTCATGCCTCACGAGTGGTCTCTCAATCAATCGGTAGTGGACGAGATATTTCTGAAGTGAGGCACCCCTTGTTGCGACCTTTTTGCTACACCCCAAAACAGCAAATGCCCGGACTTCTTCACCCTCTTTCCCCTACCAGGCCAACCCCTGAGAGACTCTCTAACCCAGGATTGGCCCAGGGGACTTCTGTACGCTTTTCCTCCTTTCTCCTTAATTCCACAGGTCATCCAGAAAGCTACCATTTTGAGAGCCAAGTTGATTCTCATTGCCCCTTACTGGCCTCGACAAATTTGGTTTCCGACCCTACATAGTCACCTCTTGGTGCAGCCTTGGCATCTGGACCCAATTCCGGATCTTCTGATCCACCAATCGGTCAACAGCACCGGGCCATTCGTTCTCTCAACCTCACTGCTTGGTTGCTCCACTTCCTTCCCTAGCCAGGCTTCCTATGATCTCTGATCCTGTCAGAGATATCTTAATAGCTTCCTTGAAGTCGTCCACCAGAACGGTTTATGCTAGCAAGTGGCGACATTTTTCCCTATGGGCAAACTCCAGGCACATTGATCCTTTTACTGCACCTGTGCATTCTGTTTTAGATTTTCTGGCTGAAGTCTTTCAGTCAGGATCTTCTTCATCAACAATTAAAGTTCAACTGGTGGCGATTTCCAAATATCATGTTGGCTTGCAAGATCATAACATTATGTCGCATAGACTATGCAAAGCTTTTCTGAGAGGAGTTTTTCTCCTAAAGCCTCCAATAAATGATTTTACCCCCCTTCGAACAGTCTGCTTCATGCTCCTTAAAGTTACTGACCTGGAAAACAATATTCTTACTGGCTGTCACTTCAGCAAGGAGGGTATCTGAAATTCAAGCTCTCTGCATCCGTTCCCCTTACTTGGTTTTTCACAAGGACAGGGTATCCTTGAGAACAAATCCATCCTTTCTGCCCAAAGTTGTTTCTCAAACTAATATTAATCAATCCATCGATCTACCATTTTTTTTCCCTAATTATTCTGACAAAGCTAAACAAAAACTTCATTTTTTGGATGTCCATCGTCAGCTCAGGTATTATTTGCATAGAACTAAACAATTCAGGAAATCAGATCAATTATTTGTTTCCTATGCTGAAAACAGGAAAGGTCTCCCAGTGTCGAAAGTGACCTTATCCAGATGGTTGTCTTCCGCCATTTCTTATGTGTATTCGCTCAGAGGCAAGCAACTACCCTCAAAACCGAAGGCACACTCAACCAGGAGCCTATCCACTTCTACAGCCTTTCAGGATAGGCTACCCATTGATACCATTTGTGCAGCAGCTACTTGGGCCACTCCTCACACCTTTGTCTCTCATTATAAATTAGATTTGGCCTCCAGGGACAGAGCCAGTTTTGGTTCCACAGTACTCAAGAGTCTGTTCCATTGAGCCACCCGGATACAGGTGCTAGGACGCGGTCCCATCCAGCAGAATGAAGCGAGATTGACAACTTAACATTTAGAAGTTATGTACCTACCATAACGTTCCATGTTAGTTGTCTTCTCTCTTCTTTCTTAGGCCCCTCCCTCCTTCCCCCTGGCCTGGACAGATCTTGAAGATTTTCTCTTTATCAGATTCACTCTCCTTAGTTCATTAGAGAGTCTATCTTAAGAACTTTTTGCCTAGTTCTTCTAGGCTAGTTTTTGCTCTTCCTTTGGGATTAGTATTATTAGCAGGGTTATTTAGCTACCAAACGAGATCTGAGGTAGTCTCGCCTTGCATCATGGGATATAGGGTTGCCTCGAGCTGGTAAAAGGAGTTCTCAAGCTAAGCAAGTGCCGAGTCGGAGCCGAGGATTGGCTCCGAACCCATCCAGCAAGAATGAAGGCGAGATTGACAACTTAACATTGGGGAATGTTTGTTCAGATGATGTAGCACCATATTTAATCTGGCAGTTTGGCTGATCTGACCGTGTTACCCTTCAGGTAATGTTACATCAGAGGACATGCTTATCACGAAAGAAGCTAGAACCCCTCTAAGGAAATCCTGCTTTAGTGATGGTAGGTTGTTCCCTGTGGTGCCAAGGGAAGAAAGGGAACCCCCCACTTTAGTGACTGCTTCTCCTTTCCTACACTACCTGACAGAGTTATTCAGCTCTGAGCTGTCAACTGCTTCGCTGAAAGTCCATGTTTCAAGTAGCCTGTATTCCCATAGATTGCCCTCAATGTCCAGCTTATCTGTCATTTGTGTAGTGGTCAAGTCTTAAGCCCCCAAGATGAGATTTTCCCACTCTGGGGACCACAGTTTTGCCCTGGAGAAGCTGAATCAAATGCCCTTTTATCCAACTCCTCTCATATTCCTAACATAGAAGATAACCATATTGCTTGCATTAACCTCAGCCAGAATGGTTTCAGACAGCTAAGCCTGTGCAGTTTTATAATCTTTCATAAACACACATTATCAGTTGACAGAGACCTTACCTAATTACTTATTCTTTGGTAACCGGGTAGTTGGGCTGTTTCAAAGATAATTTTCAGCCACTACCCAGCATAGAGAATACTTAAAATACACAAGCACATAAAAATAAAATGGTATACAATAAACAGTTAAGTACATTTTTGAAAGTAAGATAAGATGAAAATTACACAGTTCCATATATTGTAAATCTAAAATGAGACAACTATTATACAATGTCAGGTGAATAAACTCACAACATTTATGGGATTTAAATATATCTATACAACTGAGATTCAAGACTTGACACCAGACTCTGGGGTAAGATGATTCAGTAATATACTAAACTGGTGACACTGTTCAACTGTCAGTTTTCTTTTCAGATCCTCAAAACAAAGGGAAAGGGTCCTGAATTCCTTATCACCTCTGTTAGGCAACTGTGAGATACTACATGGACAAGACCAAAACCATAAGGTCCTACTGGCCGGGTGTTTGCATCTCATTTGGTGCAAAAAAATAAAAAAAAGGAAGAGAAGGGAAACCAGTGTCAAAGCAGTCCATCTCAAAATAACTTGCACATTGCATTACATTCTGCTATCCTCATGATGGTAAAGAAAGTACACTTATCATAAATGTTGATGTTAGAGTGTATTCACGGTTGCAGTCATCACCTGTAGGCCCAAATACCAGAGTTAATGTTTTTGTGCGCCAGCTGCCGTCGCCTGTAGTCTGACATCAGGACGTCAGTGCTATAAAGAAGGCAGCAGATGTCATTACATCAGTTTTTCTTGCCCTAACCAGTCAGAAGCGCAAGGGAAAAAAAGAGAAGTGGTCCTGGTGGCTAAAAGCCACCTTGGGAAGCTTCTGTCCCCCTAGGGGAAGATGTTACATGGGGGATAGAGGGAGGGAACCTAAGACTGCAACAGTGAATACACTCAGACATCTACATTTATGGTAAATGTACACAACTGTACTGTGTTCTTTGTGTTTCACTGTTGCAGTCACTACCTGTGGGAGGATTCCCAAAGCTGAGGAAAGGGGTGGAAGGATATGTTGAGTCCTAGGTATGGGTCAGGAGTCCCTGCAGAATTGCAGACACAAACCCTGCCATAGACTTAGAAAAGAGAGGTAGGTGGTAATGTTTCATAAAGGTATGGACAGAGGTCTAGGTGGCCGCTTCCAAGATGTCCCTGGTGGGTACTCCTCTGAGGAAGTCAGTGGAAGTGGATATTGCCCTAGTGGAGTGGGTACAGACAGACTTAGGGATGGGTTTCCCATGTAGTTTGTAGCAGAAATGGATACAGTGTGAAATCCATTTGGAAATGGTTTGTTTGGAGATGGGCTTCCCCTCTGCCCCTGGGGAAAAGCTTATAAGTAGTTGGTCTGTTTTTCTGAATGGCTTAGTACGGCCCAGATAGTATCGGAGTTGTCTGTGCACATCTTGTGAGTGTATAATTCATTCCCCCTTGTTTTGAGGGTTGAGAAAGAAAGTGGTGAGATGTTTGGCCTGCTTAAGGATCACATTAGATACCACCTTGGGCTTAAAGGAGGGGTTAGTCCTCGGAGAGACTGTCTGCATGGAAAATGATGAAGGGCTCGACAGCCATGAGAACTTGAAGTTCTGAGACCCTTCTGCCTGAGGTGATAGCTAGTAGGAAGGCAGTCTTCCATGAGAAGCATTTCAGTTCTGTAGAAGTGGCAAGTTCAAAAGGAGGTAAGGTTAGTTTTTCTAACATATAATTCAGGTCCCAGGGTGGCATGGGAGGTCTTCTGGGAGGCCTGATAATAGAAGCCCCTCTGACGAATTGATTAATCAAAGGATGAGAGAAGAGGGGTGGGTCTGAATTATAATGAGCAGAAATGGCAGAGGCATTAATTTTAATAGAGGAGAAAGAGGCCACTACTGAGCAACTCTAGGTAATCCAGGATGAGAGGGATGAAAGGTTAGGAGGTACTGCCCCCTTTGGACTGTTTCCAGAAGCGGAATCTTTTCCATTGTCCTGCATATGATTTTCTTGTGCTGGGCCTTCTGGCCTCTGATAATGTCCAGGACCTGTTTGCTTAACAGGGACTCCTTGTTAGTTTTTAGTGTATAAGCCATGCTGAAAGATTGAGAGTCTGTAGGTCTGGGTGCAGGACCTTCCCCCTCTCCTGGGTCAAGAGGTCTGACATCAGGGGAAACAGCTTTGGGGGCTGTAAGGTCAGGCTGCATAATAAGGGGTACCAATGCTTTCTGGGCCATTTTGATCAGAACCTTGGGAATAAGGGGCAGAGGAGGGTACACGTACACAAAGAGGGAGTTGCAGGGGAAGGTCAAGGCATCCACCTTCCATGCTATGAGTTGATACTCCCTGGTACAGAACTTTTGCAGCTGGTGGTTGAGGTGCAAGGCAAGGAGATCCACTTCTGTAGTTCCCCCACTCCTGAGTGATTTGCAGAAAGATTTCTCTGTGGAGCTGCCATTCATGGGGGTCCAGTAAGTTTCTACTTAGATGGTCTGCCAGTGTGTTGTCGATCCCTGGTAGGTATTGGGCAATTCCGTGTAGCCCTATGGAGGTTGCTGTAAGCCAGAGACTCATGGCTAACCTGCACAGGGGGTAAGACTGCATACCCCCCCTCCTTGTTGATGTATCACATAACTGTGGTGTTGTCTGTTTTTATAAGGAGAACCCCTGGCCTGAGATGGGGTTGGAAGGAAGTCAGAGCCTTTTGCACTGCCATTATTTCTTTCTGACTGATGTGCAAGTGAAGTTGCTGGGCATTCCAAAGGCCATGGGTGCACCTGCCTGCTAGGTGAGCACCCCAAGCAATGTCTGAGGCGTAAGGTGATGGTCTGGCCGGAAGGGAGGAGGATGAAGGGAAGACCCTTGTTCATGGCACAGGCCTCTGCCCACCAGAGAAATTCAGCCCTTCTACATGGGATCAGAGGGTGAGTGGTCTCTAGGGACAGAGTGCTGACACCAAAGGTTCTTTAAGTACCACTGAAGTTTTCTCATGTGAAGCCTGGTGAAAGGGATAAGGAGGATGCAAGATGCCATGTATCCCAGGGCTTGCAGGAACTTCCTTGCAGTGAGGTGACTTCTGGAAGCCAGCTGGGTGAAGTAAACAGGCAGGAAGCTCTGCTTTTCTGGGGATAGGAAGGCCATTCGGGATGCTGTGTCTAGCACAGCTCCCAGGAAAATAATTTTTCTGGTGGGGTTTTGTTTTGATTTCTTCTCGTTGATGGTGAACCCAGGGAAGTTAGGAATGATATGACAAAGAGAAGGCCCTGGAGCAACTTTTCTTTGCACTCTTCCTGAATGAGGCAGTCATCCAGTTAAGGGTAAATCTGTATATTTCTCTGTCTGCTGAATGCTATAGCAGGGGCCAAGCATTTGGTGAATACTCTGGTTGCAGTAGAGAAGCCAAAGGGCAGCACAGAGAACTGAAAGTGCTGATAAGCCTGCTCTGAAGCACAGGAATTTCCTGCACAATTTCCTCCTGATAGGATGTGGAGGTAGGCATTTTTAGGTCTTGTGTCACTAGCCAGGCATTTTTTGTTAGTGTAGGCAGGAGCCGCTGCAAAGTTAGCATTTTGAATCTGGGGACCACCAGGAAGGTGTTTAGTTTGGATAGATCCAGGATGGGGTGGCAAGTGCCCTCTTTTCTGGGAACAAAGAATAGTCTGGAGTAAAAACCTTTTCCTGTTTGATCTGGAGGGACAGGTTCTACTGCCCCCTGGGATATTAGAGTTTAGACCTGTTTCAAAGCCTCTGCCCACTGGTTTGGGGGGTGGTCTGGGTACCCTCTTGGAAATGGGAGTTCGCTGAAAGAGAATTTGTATCCCTGAGAAAGGATTTTTAGACCCATTAGTCCGTGGTTATGGAAACGCAATTGTCTTTGAAGAGGGTGAGCCTTCCTCCTAGTGTTTGATGAGTGAACGGAGGGCAGAGGGGGGAGAGACAGTCATTGTCAGTGTTTGCCATAGAAGCTTGGCTTAGAACTACCTATCTTAGAGACGGAAGTGGTCCACTGTTTGCTTCTTTGCTGGACCTGGCATAGGGGCCTGGATGGCCTGTCCCTGCGGGGCTTACCTTGACCCTGTCTGATAAGTGCAGGGTAGGCCCAGTGCTTAGAGGGAATGTTCCTGCTGAATCTGGGAGGTTGAACTTGAAAGAAATATTTTACTGTCTGCATAGATTTTGCTTTGTCTTCCATCTTTTTAAGCACTTTTTTCTGCTTTTTCCCCAAACAGGCAATCCTTATCTAGGGGTGCATCAATAAGTTTAGACTTGACATGATCATGGAGAGGTCGCTCCTTCAGCCATCCATGCCTCGTAATAACAGATCCTGTCACTGCTGCCCTGCTAGAGACTTCTAGGGCGTCACATCCATATTGTAATGTGTGTTTGGCCACTTGACAAGCAGAGTGTAGTAATTCTGCCAGCTCTTTTTGAGTTTGCACAGTCAGGAGAGGTAGCAATCTTCTGTTTTAATTCTTCCAAAATGTGTTGTTGATATTTTAACACATGGAGAGTGCTCTAATAGCTAAGGTTGCAGAGGTGTATACTTTCTTACCCCCATCTGTCCAGATCTCTGAAGTCTTTGACAGGATTCTTGGCAGAACTAGTCTTAGCTCCTTTGGGTCCCTGTGTAATGACCTCAGGGTCTGCAGCAGGATTCCTGTACAGGTATTTGTGAGAATCCGGTACTCTAATACCTGTCAGGTTTACTTGCAGCAGGAGGCAGGGCATCAGGGGCTAAGCTGGATTCATGAAAAACATCACCCACCACTTCCAAAATAGGTGGGATGGCCAGAGGTCTGTGCTGGGGCAGGTCCAGAAACTCTCCAAGTCTTTTCTTAGACTGTGAGAAGTCGAGATTCCCATTGAAAATGTTCTCTGAGGAAGAAGGGTTTCCCCAAATGAGATGTCCTCTGGAGGGGAGGCAGAAGGGATGGATTCCTCTGCATCTGAATCCTCAAACAGTTAAGGGATGTTGTTCCTCTTCAAAAGCAGAATAATCAGATTCCTCAGACTCTTGGTCTGTCAATTTCTGGAGAAGGTTGCGTTTTCCTTTTAGGAGTGGGGGCCTGAGTACCTCTGATAAGGGAAATGAGATCTTCCACCATTTTAAGCATTTGAGCTTGGGGTGGGGGAGCAGAAGCAAGATGGTGGCTAGAAGCAGATTTCCTAAGAGTGGCCTGGCTTCTAGGCCTGAGAGAATCCATTGGTCTCTGAGAAGCGGTAGTCAGATGCGAAGAAGTTGTTTTTGGTCTAGATTAAGTAGTGCAAAAGGCCTCCTCAGAAGCTGGTGCCTGCATCGCGGCTCAGGACCCACCCGAGGCAGACAGTCAAAGGCTTGGAGTAGTAGATTTCTGTGGCATACCAGATTCCGAAAGGGTTTCAGCAGAGGCTTGTGTAGATAGCGAGTATGGCATCAGGGGCTGTGAAAGCGCCTCACTGAATTCCAGAAAACTGACTTGCTTAGCGGTAGCGTCGTCAGAAGGTTTAGCATTGTGTGGGCTTGTCTCTATCTTTATCTCCAAATTTTTTGGAATGTCCACAGATTGTTGGCTGATGGACACCATATCGGAATACGAAGATGGAACACAAAAATAATAGTCTACAAAAAAAGCTCTACGGTGAATGGTTCTCGCATTAAAGAGGGCACAGAACTGGCAAAGAGGGACGTCATGGTCTGGCCTTAAACAAGTGATGCAGTAAGAATGAAGGTCTTGGTGTGGGATCTGCTTTCCACAGGCGAGACAACTGTTACATTTTTTGGACATCGGTTAGTGCAAGAAAAAAGGGTCCCCAATGGGGTACTTCGCTTTAGACGTTTTCTGCTGAAAATCACCTTCTGGTAGTGACCGACCGGCACTCATGCGAACTGCTTCTGCTACAGACTCCATGGCAAGAAAGACTAATGTAATGATGTCGGCTGCCTTCCTTTATATAGCACTGATGACCTGATGTCAGACTACAGGCGACGGCATCTGGCGCACAAAAACATTGACTCTGGTATTCGGGCCAAGGCCTACTACAACAGGGATAACCCACAGATGATGACTGCAACAGTGAAACACTAAGATAATCATAAAGGGCAGATAAACTTCTATTTAGTCAAAGATGTTATGGCTACCATAGCCTTTCTCAGAGAAGTATGCTCTCATAGGTTCATACTAGGCTATCTGCCCTAGGGGCATTTATAAGCCTAGCCAGAGTGTGTTTGGCTTTCGCCACCCATTTTAAATTAATTTTGCTATGCCTTTTTTTGAGGTTAGTATACTGTGCCTCTGTCTAACAGTGACACAGAAGTAATAGCCGGGGTAAACCTACGATCTCCCATCCACTCATCAAGATTCCTCTTGAAGAGAGGAAATGTGGGACTCTGGAATAAAATCCCAGTCCAGGTTAGGCAGAGTGAAGGGAGCCTCTGGGTTATGAATCTGTCCCTCCAGCATGTCCTATTTATTTCAGTGCTGAGGTTCAAGTCTCTCGAGCGCGTAACTCGATGGGATTTGGATTTTCTGAGGTGCAGCATGTCCATTAATTCCGGGTTGGACATGGCTTTATACGTCAGGCACAGATTGCCTCTGAGCAGGCGGTAACCGGGCAGCATACGGCATCTATTTGAGCCCTTTGATCCTCTTGGTGAGGTACTTTTGGGGTCTTTCCAGTTGCTGCAGGTGTCTGGTAAGGTACATCCCAAAAGGGGCATTGTACTCAATTATGGTCCTGATGAGGGATGAGTAAAGAGGCACGATGACCTCCCCTGATCTAGATGTGAATCCCTTCATGATTAGGTGGGCTATATAAAATGTTTTTCTAACCACTTTGGCCACGTGGTTGTCAAATGAGAGATTGCCATCAACTTGGGTCCCCAGGTCCCTAATGACTTCTTCTGTACTTAATGGATTACCACCTATGTGGTAATTTGTGGGCAATTTGTTTTTGCCAAAGGGGATGACTATACACTTTTTGGCGTTTAGCTTGAGGCCATGGCTCTGGCACCAGTTGTCTGTTTCTATGAGGCCCTTTTGGAGTATGCTTGTCTCGGCCGGAGAGTTGATTATGGCACCCAGTTTGCAGTCATCTGCGAACTTAGTCAGCCACAGTCCTTCCGTGTTGGCCTGTACCGCCGAGAAATATATACCGAACAAGAGAGGTCCCAGGACTGAGCCTTGTGGGATGCCACTTGTAACTGGTTTGGAGTCTGACATGGCTCCAGCAATTCTAACCATGTGAGTTCTGTCCTTGAGCCAGTTTGCAACCCATCTAGTGACATAGGGGTTTATATTTAAGTTGGTGAGCTTATCTATAATGCCCGAGTGGGGTATTGTATCGAAGGCTTTTGCGAGGTCCAGGTAGGCTGTGTGGACCACCTTCCCCTCGTCAATGGCCTTGGTGACTGTTTCAAAGAAATCGACCAGGTTTAAGAGGCAGGATCTTCCCTTAAAGCCAAACTGGGTAGGATCCAGTGTCTGTAGGTCCCCAATATCTTTATTTATGAGGTCCATGATGATCCTTTCCATGGCTTTGTAGACCAAGCTAGTCAGGCTTATGGGGCAATAGTTTCCAGGATCCGTTGAGGCACCACCTTTGTGGAGAGGGACCACTGTTGCTGTACGCCATTCTTTGGGTACATATCCTGTAGTAAGGATAAGATTGAACAGTAGTTTTATGTTTGGGTTTAGCTCTCCTTGGAGTTCATGTAGGACGCAGCCCGGGACACCATCTGGTCCCATTGATGCTGTGTTTTTTGCTTTGGAGAGGGCGGCTCTTACCTGAGCATCTGAGATGTCAGGGGGGCAGCATTCTGTTGAGATAGATATTTGCCCTTTTGGTGGGGAGGGGGGGGGAGAAGTTTGCACTGAACCTGTCAGCTAGGATGTTGGCAATGTCTGTGGGCTCTGTGTATTTTTGTCATTTTGGACTAATTCTGAGCATATCTGGGAATTCCCACCCAGGTTCCTAACATAACTAAAGAAAGCCTTGTGATTATCCTTAGTGTCCTGTGCAATTTTTCTCTCGAAGCTGGCCTTAGACGATTTTATGAGTGCCCGTAGTTTTTTGCTAATACTGATCAGAGATGCCTTCCCTTTTTGGGATTTTGCTCTATCATGTAGTAGCTTCCTCCTTCTATTGTATAGTTTGTTTATGGCTAGGGTCCACCAGACAGGACATCTGCCTTTGGAGGATTGGGTCTTGGTTTTATTTGGGATTGCATGATCCATGCATTCCTGAAGGTGTTCATAGAATGTGTTTTTAAAGGATTCTGCGGTCTGGGCCATATTTTCCACAGGCCCGGGGGCTTTGAAGGATTTCGCCTCGGTTTTGAGGCGTGTGAAATTTGCTTTAGACAAGTTTTTCACTGTGGTTTTCTGGGTAGGGGGTGGGGTCGGGATGTGAATATCCAGTGAGATTAGTTTATGGTCTGATCTTACCAGTGAGGGATACACTTCTGGTCTGGAGCATAGTGTCCCCATGTTGGTGATGATCAGGTCCAGTATGTTTTCCCCTCTTGTGGGAGTGGTAACAAGTTGTTTCATAGCATTTGAGTTTATAAATTCTAGGAACCTTTGGGCTAGAGTGTTGCAGCTAGAGTAATGCTCCCAGTCTATGTTTGGGTAGTTGAAGTCGCCCAATATAATGGTGTTTGGAGAGACCTTCATATTTTCCAGTATTCTCAGGAAGGCCGAGTGGGGTTCCTGTGTTTGGGACGGTGGTCTGTAGCAGGTTATAAACTGGAATGCAGTTTTACCCACAGTTAGTTGCACATGGATAGTCTCTGATGCTTTGTGCTGTGCCACCAACCTGGAGGTGTGGGTATCTTTGACGAATATTGATACTCCCCCCTCCTTTTGTGGTTCGGTCCAAGTTTTGAGGCCGAAAAGCATGGTATGAGGTATAACCTGGTAGTGCTGGGGTGCTCTCGGGAGCCTTGAACCAGGTTTCTGTTACTGCACAGATATCGATGTTCTCCATGCTAAAGAGAGTTTAGAGTGCGTGCATCTTGAGGTTTAGACTTCTGGCGTTGAGTAGCTTTACTCTTAGTTTCTTATCCCTTGTGATACCTATGGAGGTGGGTTTGTCTTTTGAGCCTTGCCTAAAAAAGGCACTATGGGGGTAGCAAGAGCCTTTGCCAATATCTGAAAGCCCAGGGGTGACAGGTGCAAGCCGTCCCTAGCGAAGCATCGTGGCTTGTCGAGCATGTCATGCCAGGCTGACAGGCATTGGATCCCCTTTGAATGACACCAACACTTAAGCCAATTGTTGAAATTAATCATCTTGTCTTCATATTGTGGCATCATTCTTGGTGAGGGTAAGATGCTACTCAAGGTCAGGGTCATACCGGCCTGGGCTACATGCTCAGAGAGCTCCTCTATGTCTCTTTTCATGTAGTCCAGGGAGGTGCGTCTCAGGTCATTCACACCAGCATGGACAATGACTGAGTCATATTTGTACTTGCCTTGGAGTGACCTGAGTGCTTGTGTTATGTGGCGGATCTTAGCGCCAGACAGGCAGCTCACCGTGACCTTCTCCTTGTTCAGCCTGGTGAGCGGGACGTCAGTGTGCCTGACGATAGAGTCACCTATTACAAGTGTATCAGGTGTGTTGTTTAGCCTTAAGGGCTGTGACTGTTCAGCACACTGGCTTTGTGAGCTATGTGTTGCACGTGTTTTGTTTTGGGGTAGCGGTTGCTTGGGTGTCTGCTTTGGAGGACTCTGCTGCTTAGGCAGATTTTTATTTACAGCCTCCAAGTATGTTTTTGTGTGTTTGGTTTGTTGCCCTGGAGTCAGTGACACGGTCCTCCATACATACTTTTCCAAACACTGTAAATTAAGACATGTCCAGGATCAAGACAGACTGTCAGAGCCACTCATCTGGGTAATCAGCAGTTTGCCCCCAGGACAATGACCGTATCTCTCCCAAGACATTAAGCTCTAGGAATCATCCTAGATGTAATGAAGATTAACAGTAATCCATACAAAGGACATAATACTTTTTTGTTCAGAACCTACCATAAAAGTAGATGTTGAGCGTAAGATTGCTGTTGTAGTCAAGTTTCCCTCCTTCCATCTCCCTTGTCCTTTCCTTTCATGTTGGATATCCCTGGACTGGGTGGGTCCATCACCCTTACAATCAAAACATTACAACTGTCTGAAAGGAATGCAGTTTCCTCAAGTCAGGTACTACTGGCAGGTGTCTCCATTCACAGGGTCTTCTGACTGCATAGCCTGGTGACTGGTAGAGTTGTTTTTTAAACTCCATTTACCACATAGTGCTTTAGGTGTGGGAACTAATTTGGGAGCCTGCCAGTTGCACAAAGGAAAAGAAAGAACTGAAGGCAGCACTAACAGACTCTGATTGTATACTACAATGCAATAACACTTCATAAGACACTGGCATCCATCTGACAGAGGAGGAAGTATGCATAACCCTGACAGTTGCACTTCTTTGGTGGCATGCCCAGGTGTAGGAAATACTGCAGTAGTGGACATATTCCAAATTCTACTGTTATAGTGCAATCATACCATGACTGTAGATATTCCTGGTGGCTTTTACTACTCCCTATAAAGTCTCTGAACTGCAGGCCCTGATTTGCATTTGGTCTTCGCACAATAATTAGACATCTTTTTGGAGTAGCCCATATTCATGTTGACATTCAGTGCATGTTTTGCTGTTGCAGTCTTCATCTGTGGGAGATCCTGCCAAACAGGTAGCCTGAAGGTTGCCCAACTTCCAGAGTTGTACCCTCCCAGAATATCCTTGGCCAGCTCCTGTCCCTTCATACACATGGAAGTTTGTGGTATAAGAGTGGCGTTGACCACCATTCAGATCTTTCTTGCCAAAGCAGTTCTATAGCTGCATGTACTCTTAAGTATAGTCTGTCTATCAATTGGCTTGCTACCAGAAGACAGATAAGTACACCTTGCAAAGAAATGTCTATATCCTGTTATAGCCATCTAACACTTTAAAGTAAATCTGAAGTGGAACTTACAATTGAGAAAAATGTCATTTGTTATGAATTAATCTCATGTAAAGAATTTAATTTCTGCTGTCTGTTATTTTCTTGCCTTGGCTTGGAGCATAACATGAACATGTCTGCATTGTGTCATGTTTCACCCAAAGGTAGTCTTGTAGGAGAGTGCTACTTCTCTCCAGGAATCCTCAACTCAAAACAGAGGAATATATGACTGTTCTGCCAAGATGGCACCAGCCAAGTCTTCTGGGAGAGTGTCTCAGAAGTGAAATCATCCTTTAAAGAGACACAAGGAGAAGCACAAGGAAACCAAGGACATTCTTTGGATGTCACAAGTTTCCCTAGGTCTGGAGGCACTGAACTTGGTAAGGTGTTTACAGCCTCTGGCTTTGGAGACTGCTGTAGCAAAGATCTCTCATACGAGTGCTTCCTATACTGTCACAACCAGATTCTCGCATGTCCTTTTGACATAAGACATCAAGGCACAGATTGTCTACGATGCCATTCAGAGGGTTTCCTGCACCCATTTTGCTTTGTTACAACTGAGGATGAGGGTAATATCCCCTTCTAGACGTGGCCCTTCCCTTCCTCTGCCCTCCCGCAGCATAGGAGAATGTTTTAAAATATGGGACAGCATAACTCAGGATCAATAGGTCCAACAAGTCCTCAAACAGGAAAGTACAGTTTTGTACCTACCATAAATGTAGATGTTCGAAGATCCACATTGCTGCAGTCCTAACACTTGGGTAGTCCGCTGTCCCTCGGTCGGCCCGAATATCAGAGTATAAGGCTGACGTCGGTCAAGGCGCATTTGACTGACATCAGAACGTCAGGGTACAAATGCGCATGACCGACGTCATATCCTCAGTCTTTTCTTGCCCCAGATGTCAGAAGACCCTAAAAAGAAAGGTCAAAACCCATAGACAACAACTAAACAACCAACCAGCCTAACACCAAAAATATGTACAATATATACAATATATACACTATACCTCAGATGGATAACCCAACCCACACAACCACCTCAAAGTACAGAGGGAAGGAGGGAGGTAAATTGGACTGCAGCAATGTGGATCTTGAACATCTACATTTATGGTAGGTACAAAACTGTACTATGTTCTTCATCTCACATTGCTGCAGTCCTAACACTTGGGTAGAATCCCAAAGCAGAGGTAAGGGAGGATGGCTAAACTATAATGAAGCAGGAGCTGCCAAAATGCCCTGCAACACAGCAGTGGCAAAACCAGCCCTGGATTTAGAGTACAGAGGAAGGTGGTAATGCCTAGAGAAGGTATGCACTGAACTCCAAGTGGCTGCC
The DNA here is from genome assembly GCF_019279795.1 of Protopterus annectens. Lineage (NCBI taxonomy): Eukaryota > Metazoa > Chordata > Ceratodontiformes > Protopteridae > Protopterus > Protopterus annectens. The sequence goes on along the minus strand of NC_056728.1, from coordinate 1,405,237,389 downwards.
TCCAAAATATCCTTAGTAGCCACCCCCTCAAAAAGCTGTTGAAGTGGCAGTAGCCCTAGTGGAATGAGGCCTAATCCCAGCTGGAATCTCTTTGCCATGATGGGAATAACAGAAAGCAATGCAAAATCCAATCCACTTAGAAATAGTTTGTTTTGACATGGGCTTGCCCTGAGAGCACAAAGCAAAAGAAACTAATAACTGCTGAGATTGTCTGAACCCTTTAGTTCTGTCCAAATAATATCGCAACTGCCTGTGTACATCTAAAGTGTGCAAAATCTTTTCCCCTTTAGTTTGGGGATTTGCATAAAAAGTAGGCAAATGAATAGTTTGGTTTAAAGCCACACTAGAAACCACTTTAGGCATAAAGGAAGGATTAGTACGCAAAGATACCCTATCCTTATGGAAAATTAAGAAAGGCTCAACTGCCATAAGGGCCTGCAATTCAGAAACCCTTCTTGCAGAGGTAATGGCCAACAAAAAAGCAGTCTTCCATGACAAATATTTCAACTCAGCAGTAGCTGCAGGCTCAAAAGGTTGTAGAGTGAGTTTCTCCAACACAAAATTGAGATCCCAAGCAGGAGTAGGAACATGAAGGTAAGCCTCCTTGAGATCCAAAGTCACCATCCAGTGATCCTTGCCCAGTAGAGGTAAAAGCTGTTGTAACGTCAACATTTTGAACTTGGGAATGTCCAGATAAGTGTTGAGGACAGATAAATCCAAAATTGGTCTCCACGTGTTCCCCTTTTTTGGCACAAGGAACAGGCGAGAATAAAATCCTAGGCCCCTTTCTGGCATAGGAACCGGCTGTATGGCCCCTATTTGGAGTAACAGAGAAATTTGCTTGTGAGCCTCTATTCTTTGTTGAGGAGGAATGTCTGGCATGCCTTTGAAAGGAGGCAAGGTATGGAAATAAAACCTGTAACCGTGATGTATGATATCCAGTACCCATCTGTCTTGGGTAATCAAACTCCAATTTTCTTTGAAAAGTGCCAACCTTCCTCCCAAAGGTGCTGCCAGGCGAGAAGGTTCTGGCAGCTGAAAAGGTAGGTCATTGGGTCTGTTTACGAAAGGACTGACCCCTGCCCTCACCCAAAGACTGTGCAGGAGAACTCCCTGTCCTAGGCCTGAAAGAGCCCTGACCTCTGCCCCTGCCGCGTCTAGATCTACCCCTAGACTGGGAATCATAAGAAGGATACGTCCACCCTTTAGTAGGCCAATTTCTACTAAACTTTGGAGGCTGAACCTGCAAAAAATCTTTAACAGTCTGCATAGACTTAGCCTTGTCTTCCATTTTCTTTAAAACTGCCTCAACAGGAGAACCAAACAAGACATCAGATTGCAAGGGGCATCCAAAATCCTAGTTTTAACATGGTCAGATAAATTTTGATCCCTCAGCCAGGCATGCCTGAAGAACTGACCCAGTGGCAGCCACCCTAGACGAGGCCTGTACAGCATCAAAACCACATTGCAAAGAATGCTTACCCACCTGTTCAGAAACATGCACTAAATCTTGTAACTCTTTACAATCAATACCTTCCGCCAGAGCATCAACCTTAGATTTCAACTGTGAAAGGAGATAATTTTGATATTTCAACATGTGAAACTGGCAATTCAAAGCTCTCATGGCTAGAGTGGAAGAAGTATAAACTTTCTTTCCCCATCTATCCAAGGCCCTGGCCTCTTTATCTGCAGGAACCGGATTCTTGACAACAGAAGCCTTAACACCCTTAGGCCCCTGACTAACAGTTTCTGGGTCTGCCCTAGGACTCTTAAAAAGATACTTATGAGCTTCAGGCACCCTGTAATACCTATCTGGTTTAACAGGAGCAGGAGGCAAAGAATCAGGATTAAGAGAAGCCTCTGCAAACACATCTTCCACCACATTCAGAACAGGAGGTATAGCTAAAGGCCTATGCTGGGGTAAAACAAAATTCCTAAGCCGTTTCCTGGAATCAGAGAAATCCTGACCTTCCCATTTAAAATGCTCTCTCATGGAGTGAAGGGTCTCTGAAAAAGAAAAATCCTCAGGAGGAGAAGCAGGAGGAGTAGAATCATCCACATCAGAATCAGAATAATGAGAATACTCCTACAAGTCTTCAGCCGAAGACTCAGACACATCCGAAGCCTGCTCATAATCCCCCAACACAAGTTCCATCCTAGGCCTCTTATCAGGAGGGGGCATAGAGCCTCTAATTAAAGTAATTAAATCTTCTGCCATTTTAAGCATGTGCTTCTTGGGCACAGGACCTGAAGAACTAGGAGTGACACCCACAGAAGCAAAACTAGACCTGCCTCTAGGAGAAGCCTTGGAAGCAGAAAGAGAGGGCCTAGACACCTTAGGAAGGGAGGGGAGTACAGTTATCTGAGAAGCCCCTACAGCCTGACCTGCCTCCTGGGAGGCCACATCCTGTAAAAACAAAGTTTCTCCCTGGGACTCCAGAGAGGCCTCCGTCGGAACCACCGGTTCCACCGACGCCTCTAAAGAACCGGCGTCTGGTTCGGACGACTCCTCTAACCTAGGTTTAACTGCCTTGTCCTTGCGCTTCTTTGAGGAAGCCGCGCCGGAGCATCCGACGGCATATTGTAATTGCACCGCTTCCCAAAGACCAACCTGGCACAATCCAAACTTCGCTTTATAGTGGAGTTATTGAACCTAGCACAAAAGCGACACGCAACAACGCCGTGCTCAGGTCCCAAACAAGGTATACACAAATTATGGTAATCCCTATGCGGTATCTGTTTCCCACAAGAAATACAGTTATTCACTTTTTCTGACATCCGGTAAACCACTGAGGCAAGAAAAACAAAATATTCCCAACGGGTACTTAACCAACTCTGACTTCGGTCTGAAACTCCGAATTCGAAAAATTTCAGAACGCCGAACGGCACTTGCAACACTGCTTCTGCATCGGACCATGCGGCAAAAAAGACTGAGGATATGACGTCGGTCATGCGCATTTGTACCCTGACGTTCTGATGTCAGTCAAATGCGCCTTGACCGACGTCAGCCTTATACTCTGATATTCGGGCCGACCGAGGGACAGCGGACTACCCAAGTGTTAGGACTGCAGCAATGTGAGATGAAGAACATCATAGGTTACAATTTCAATGCATGCCAAAGTTACACTAACTTAAGAGTAAAAAAAGCAATGCATTCCTATTCACTGAAAAAAAATCATTGATCCGTTTCTGTTCTGCCCAATATCGACTTCCTACATGAAACATTTACACAGCTTAAAGAAAAAATAAACAGTTATGTGGGAGTCTCAGACTCAGAAGACCATTGCCCTTAAATATTTACTAACTTCACCATAGAACAAATACAACAAATTGAATCACTCCTTAAAATTCTTTTATTAAAAAAACTTCAATTGAGCATATCAGACACTGACAAGCTGTACATGCAACTGAAACAGGCAGCTCATCATAATTTTGCTGACACAAGAAGTGAATGACAGTAATGCCTCCATGCGAGTGTGTGTGCATGCACATGTATAGTATACATATATGCAAAAACACACAGACAGCCAAACACATGCATTCATACAGTGCATTCTGAGATTACAAGGAACTTATTTCTCAATTCCTATAAGCAGAAGTGCAAACTATGTCCATAATGACGGACATTCTTCCTTTTTTTCCCCCCTCACATTAACTGCCATTAGTCAAATACAAAGTAGCAAATATGGTGACTTTTACTGAGAAACAAGTCTTGAAGCATAAACACAGTAAGTTTTCCTTATATATTCTTGTATACTATAAATGTCCCATCTGTGTTCTGTAACAATAATTTATTCAGAAAACCAAACAGTTCAAACAGCTACAATTTCTGATTGCAGTTAGAACGGAAGCAAACTAAAATCTCTCAAATACATTCATTTTCTTTGCAATATGCACCCTCTTAAGCATTCAGCCCATAAATAAAGCCCCCAAAGTAACTGGTAAACCCAGTTTTCAAACATGTACTGTAAAAAGAAAAGGTGTGTGGAACATATCTTTTCACTGTCCCTGATTTTGACTTGAATTTTAGCTCTGTCCTTCTTAATCCCTTGCAAAATGGTGACCTTTGGAGAAAGGTGGTGAATGGTAAATCACAATCATTACAGGTGTAATTTCTTTTACTTCAGAAAAATGTATATTCATTCACACTGTTTTATTCTGTCAACATCTCAAGTTAAAAGTACACAGTGCACGTGATTATTTCTGGATTGTCCATAAGTCTGAGGACATTTGTCCATGACTCATTTGAGAGCTGTGTATGTGAAACCCAGAATGTTTTCCTACAAGTATTGTAAACAAGTGCCGGAAAATTCAGAATGAATTCCAACCAAGTTGCATTCCAAAACACTGAAAATTAAGACAGCCTGTCATACAGCTGGCAATACATAGGTTCATAGGTGTGAACTAGGCTAATGGCCCTGGAGCCTTTACAAGCCTAGCTCTTAGGATAACCCTGGCATCGTGCCACCTGACCTTAGTTCCCAGTGCCTCTGTCGAATAGAGCCACTGCAGTGATCCCCAGGGTGAATTTATTTTAGATTTCCCATCCACTCAAGATTTCTCTTGAAGATGGCCAGTGAGGTGCTCTGTTTGACATGTATGGGAAGTCTATTCCATTGCATGGGCAGTCTCCGGGTTATGAACCTGTCCCTCCAGCATGCTCTGTTGATTGTGGTAATGAGGTTGAGGTCTCTGGAGCGGAAGGATTGGGATTTCTTTAGATGCAGCATTTCTAACAGAGATGGGACAGACATGGCTTTGTAAGTCAAGCAGAGATCGCCTCTAAGTAGCTGATATGAGAGAGAATAGTTGGAGTTTTTTTTTAGTCTGCGCATATTTAAGGCCTAGGATCCTCTTAGTGAGGTACTTTTGCGGCCTCTCCAGTTGTTGCAGGTGTCTAGTGAGGTATATGCAAAATGAGGCATTTTACTCGATGATTGGCCTAATGAGGGAAGAGTAGAGGAAGACAATGACCTCTTTCTTCCTGGATGCAAAACCCTTAGTAATGAGATGTGCCACATAGGACTTTCTGACCACAGTGGCAATGTGGTGGTCAAAAGAGAGGTTGCTGTCAACCTGTGAATTCCCAGATCTCTTATAATGCTTTCTGTGTTCAGTGGACTACCATTGATGTGGTAATTCAAGGGAGGTGCGTTTTTCCGAAAGGGGATGACGACATTTTTGGCACTGAACTTAAGACCATGGTTCTGATACCAGATGTTTGTCTCAGTGAGGCCTTTCTATAGGATGTCAGCATCACTTGGGGAGTTAATAATAGCTCCCAACTTGCAATAGTCTGTGAACTTTGTCAGCCAGAGTCCCTTCGTGTTGGCCTGGACTTCACAGAAGTAGATACCAAACAGGAGAGGACCCAGGACTGAACCCTGTGGGGCTCCACTCGTGACTGCTCTGCAGTATGACTTGGAGTCCGCTACTTTTACACTGTAGGTTCTGTGAGCCAGTTTGCAACCAACCTAGTGATATAGGAGTTGATGCCTATCTTAGTGAGTTTTTCTATGCTTCCTGAGTGGGGAATGGTATCAAAGGCCTTGACCACATCAAGGTAGGCTGTATGAACCACCTTACCTTCATCCACAGCTCTGGTGACTGACTCAAAGAAGTTGACCAGGCATGATCTACTCTTCACAAAACCAAACTGTGTGAGATCCAGAGTTTGGAGATTCCCCATATCCTTGTTTATTAGGTCCATGATGACGTGTTCCATAGCTTTGCATATCAGACTCTTTAGGCTAATGGGGTGACAGTTCCCAGGGTCTGTAGTCACTCCTTTGTGGACAGGGATGACTGTAGCAGTGCGTCACTTGGTAGGGACACAGCCTGAGTTGAGGCTGTGATTGAACAGGGCACACAGGTGAGATGCCAATTCACTCTGTAGTTCATGTGGAACACAGCCAGGGATATTGTCCCATAGAAGCTGTATTCCTGTCCTTGGACAGTGCTGTTTTAACCTGTGCAGCAGTAATACTGGGTGCCTGTCAATCTACAGGTATTGTGACTGGTCCTTTGGTGGGGAGGGGTAAAGTTGGCACTGAATCTGTTGGTCAGTATACTGGCAATATCTATTAGCTTGGTATAGGAGGTACCATTGTGCAAATCTGGGTATTGCTGTGGAGATTCTTTACATAACTACAGAAGGCCTTGTGGCTGAATTTACTATCTGCTGCAATTCTGTTTTCATAGTTAGCTTTAGAGGATTTGATGAGGGATCTCAACTTGTTGAGGCTGATAAGGGAGTTTTTTAAAGTCTTGAAACTTCACCTTATTCTGCATCAGTTTCCTCCTCCTGTTGTAGAGTTTGTTTATGGTAGGGGGCCACCAGATTGGCTTCCTTTTTTTGGAGGACAGCTTCTTGGTTCTATTGAGTATGGCAAGATCCATGCATTTGTGTATGTGTTCACACAGTGCATTGGTGTATGATTTGGCGGTCATGCAACTATTCTCCATTTGCATGGGTGCTATGGAAGTTAGCCACCTTTGTTTTTAGGAGCCCGAAGTTAGCTTTGGGGAAGTTTTCCATGGTGGTTACCTTTGCGGGTGGGGGTTGGAAGGGACATGGATTTCCAAGGTGATTAGTTTGTGGTCTGATCTAACCAGGGAGCAGTTGACTGTTGGTGTAGCGCAACAGTCGCCCATGTTAGTAATGACTAGGTCAAGGATGTTGCTACCTCTAGTGGGGGTAAGAACGAGCTGGTCCAAGGCATTGGAATTAATGAATTCCAGGAACAGTTGGGCAAGTGTATTGGTACACAAGTAGTTTTCCCAGTTAATGGAGGGGTAGTTGAAGTCGCCCAGTGTGAGAGTGTTAGGTTGGACCCTAATATTCTCCAGGGTGCTTAGGAATGTGGAATGTGAGTCTTGGGACATGGTTGGGACCTATAGCAGGCTACGATCTGAATCGCTGTCTTATTCAATGTTAGCTGCACCTGAAGTATCTCTGATGCTTTACGTTGGGCTACCAGTCTGGAGGTGTGCTTATCCTTTATGAATATGGAAATGCCACCAACTTTAGAGCTTTGGCCCAAGTTCTGGGACTGAATGGTATGGAATGAGTTGTAGCCTGGTAGTGCAGGGGTGCTTTCTGCGGCCTTGAACCAGGTCTCTGTTACAGCACAAATGTTGATGTTCTCCATTTTAAGGAGTGGTTCGAGTGAGTGCATTTTGAGATTAGAGCAGCATGACTCTCAGATTGCATTTGTTTGTAGCTGTTACGGTGGTAATTTGGTCTTTGGAACACTACCTAAAAAAGGCAAGAAACCATGGCCAGTATCTGGAAGCCCAAGGGTGACAGATACAGGCCATCTCTGGCAAAGCATCAAGGCCTGTCAATCATGTCATCCCAGGCAGACGGATAGTGGATCCCCTAACACCGACACCAGAAACTTAGACAACTGTTGAAATCTATCATTTTCTGCTTGTACTGTGGTATCATTCTGGGTGATGGTAGGATGCTGCTCAGGGCTAGGGTCATACCTGCCTTGGCTACATAATCTGAGAGCTCCTCCATATCTGTATTCATATAGTCCAGCGTAGTTAGTCTAAGGTCATTCACACCCACATGTACAATGACAGTGTCATATTTGTACCTGTTGCTGAGGGACCTGAGTGCATGCATTATGCGGTGGGATCCTGGCACCTGAAAGGTAGCTGACTGTTACTTTCTCCTTATTCAGCCTAGTGAGTGGGAAATCAGTGTGCCTCACTATTGAGTCACCTATGACTAGTGTGCTGGGCATGCTGTTTTGCCTTGGGGGCTTTGGTTGAGTGGCACACTGTTCAGGAGAGTTGTGTCTCTTGTGAGTGTTGTGTTGTGGTGGTCGAGTGAGTTTCTGCCTTGGAGGTCTCTGCTGTTTGGGTAGATTTTTATTGAGAGCCTCCATAAAGGTGGGTGCGTGGTTTGTGTTTTTTTGTGAAGGCAGTGCTGGTGTGAGTTCTGGAAGGGCTGTGTGTCCGATGTGGCACAAGTGTTGAACTTTTCCTCTTGACCAGCCTTTCAGGTATTGGCTGGAGAGTGCGTGGCTTCCAATTTGGATATATAAGTATTCTCTTGCAAGTCTGAGTGTTGGGAGGCAAGAGGAGACAGTTGTCAGTGTACATGAGGCAGTTGCTACATTGCCTCAGGATGCCCAAGTTCACCAGGTTAATAGGAGAAAGCACAGGGAACTGACCTTTAGACATGCCTGGAAGGGGGGGGGGCATTAATAAGTACTGGAGCTGTTTCCTTGTAGAACATTTAGTGCTGGTAGCACTTTTATGTGCTACAATAATTGCTACAAGAAGTCTAGTAAAGTGCTTGAGTAATAAGCTACTAAAAGTGAAGGAGAGGAGAGAGCTAGCAGATCTAAGGGAAAAATTGAAGAGCAGGCTTTTTGGCACCGCTCAGAAGCTTACAAACAGTCCTGGATACAGCAAATCTGTATCTGAACTAGACTAGTTACAGGAAAGGCGGGAAACAAACGCAAATGTAGTCTTTTAAACTAGAAAGTTGAAAGATATGGAAAAAACTGCCAGAACGGCCAATAAACTACAATTTCTGGGCCAGAAACCACTCCTCTTGTGGTAGACAGGCTACCTAGTGCTTACCACTCCCACTGATAAGTCAGAAGGCTTTCCTCCAACACAGAAGGGCTTGGGAGGCTCAGAAGCTTACAAACCGTCCTGGATACAGCAAATCTGTATCTGGACTAGACTCGTTACAGGAAAGACAGGAAACAAGCTTAGATTGTTTTTGCAGAAAAGCAGTTAAAACAACACTAAAAACAATTCAAGTGCATTGCAAGCTAGCACAATTGAGTGTGTAGCAATATTAAAGCAAATACAGTTTAAAAAAATGCAATTTATTCAAACTGTATTCTGAACTGAATTCAATTATTGTTCTATTAAATTCTGAACAGCTAAAAAGTGCCAGAAAATATACTTATCAGCTCTACATTTCCAGATTGTTTGAGAAGTGCACACAGTCAAAACACAAGTAGATTCTAGCAAACATTTTTTTTTAGTAACGTGGAAAGAGAGAAAGGATGAACAGAAGATAATTCAGGATTAAGAACTTAAGTAGGTTGGCCTTCTCAAATGTTCTCTCTTTATTAGTAGCATGCACTAATGACATTAGACTGGGAGGAGTGTCCCAGATCAAATTTACAGTAGGGGCAGGCAACTGCAAAGCCACCAAGTATAAGAACAAGACACCAACATGGAGGGATTGTGGGAAACTATTACAGCTACTAGCTACACTATTTTAGTCAGAAGGCAGAAAACACTACAGAAATATTTATCACAGCAGAAAAACAGCAGTGAGCCACTAAATGAAAGTTTTAAATAGATAAAGGAGCAAGGAGACTCTAGAGAATGCTTTTAACTGCAAACAAATCAGTTATATGATGCACTCCTTGGCAGGAAATCAGAACAGACAGATGTTTAACAAACTGAGAACATTTCCAGTTGGTACCTTACACACAGTGAAACTAGCTAGAAAAGATTTACAAACAGTGTGACAGTAAAAACCTTATTTATCAGGCCCTGTAAGGCAGATAATTTTAGTACAACCGTGCAGATTAGTTTATAGCAATAAAATACAGTAATAAATATGCAGCAGATGATAAAAAGTGCTATAAATATCTAGAATAAGCAATAACTAGTAAAAATAAGCAATAATCAAAAAAAAGGATACCTATTGTTATACATCACAGATCAGAGTTGTGGTCAGTGCCCCTCCTTTGATTAGCTCTGTGTTCTCTAATCAGCAGAAGATGGCTACCAAAAACACAAACTCAATAAACAAAACAACCAGGCCTGGATAACAACAGGCCTCTATCTAGACTATGCTACCTGACTAGAACAAAGAAACCTCACAAAAAATGCACAAAAAAGCACAGATAGAGCACTCACAAACAGAAAATACAACTATTAGACAAAACAACTTTGTCACCATGGTCATTTGACAACAAATCTTAATATACTATGTATAGCCTTACAGCACTAGGGTTCCTATTAGATGACCGAAGACTCATTCTATCAAATGCGTCTTGGTTGAACTTAAAACAATGAAAAAGCAAAATAGCGAAGCGGCTTTTAAGCAAACTCTTTCCTAGGGAAAGAATTTGCTTGACCACTTCCGTTACTTTGCCATTTTCGGCACTGTAGTGTGATCTCAGAGTTAGTATATTTAAGTAGGGGGGTGTGGTGGGTGAAGCCCCCCACTTTATGTATTCTTTCAATTTTTTTTTGAAACAGCGATTTTTTTTTCCTTTGGAAAAAAATCGCTGTTCTGAGCTTTCGAGATTGTAAGCTTTCGCTTACATGGGGTCGATTATTCATCAAGTGTTCGATGACACAATATAGACCCCAGCACTATATAAAGATTTACCTTTATTGTTGTAATACTTATGAAAATATTGTAACAAAACAGAAAAAAATGTGCCATTCTAACTTGATACATTGTAAGAGTGGCTACACTATGAAAATGTAGCAATAAGTTTTCAGGCAAAGCTTTGGAATAATGTATATAAACTGAAAGAAATAAACTGCCCAGACTACATTTGCGTTTAGTATCTCATAACTGCGGCTGTGAAGCTTTACCTCCAATGCATTTTCTCAAGTTGGCATGCCCATAAACTACAGTGCAGTGTATTCAGCAGACATTATGTAAACTGCATGAAATGCCCTTTTGGAGAAAGTTCCAGGCATTGTGTCAAGGATAATCATTCTGCCATGCTGCCCAGTAAGGACTGAGTTGACCTTTTGCGAGATAGGGAGTAAAGACTCACCCACCAGCCACTTATGCACTGGCAAGTAATGGGACCGGTTATTTGTCACTGACAAACTTTTATTTTACATGCTTATTTATAGACATGAAGTGCCTTCTGTGTGGAGTCTGCATGTCTTCCCCGCGGTCAAGTGGCATTCGAAAGACCTGCATGAATGGGAGTGCCTTCGTTGAAGGTTGGGTGTCGAGCTGGCTCCTCCGCATCATAAAAATCTACTGCCAATCATTAGCGGACCGGAGTTCCGCTGTGGCAACCCCTAACCAGGAAAAGTCGAAAGAAGAATATTTATAGACATCTGATAACAGGGAAAGTCCAACTGAGTAATAGCCCATTTTCAGCAGAGACATGGGAAGAAAAGCTTCAAAGTATTACAAAACATTAAAAAAAAAAAAATTACAGTCTATAACAACTACACTTTAATTATACCAGATTAGACAGTGTGAAATCATTGGTTATGAAGATAGAAGTTATAAGATAATGATATAAAAGCAAAATTTTGGCTAGTTTACAGAGAAATTAAAGATAAGTTATAGTATAATACAAACAGGAATTGCAATACAAAGTGCGAGAACAGCAGGCTTACAGTATTATTTTGGGAGAAAGCCAGTGAAAAGAAATTGAAGAAAGAAAGTGAGTAAAGGGAGAGTAAGGAGATGTAAGGTAAAAATAGATATCTGTCTACATTTAGGAATATAGCTTATCCTGGTGTTGAGCAAGAACAGAGAGACTTTGGCTAGGAACTGCCTTCAAAATGGTTTTGATGAATGGGAGGGTGGGTACTGACCTGATGGACAGAGATAAGGAGTTCCAGGCCTTAGGAACATACTACGAGTACATTCAATGTCCAGTAGATTTGACAGGTTTGTGGACAGACTGGTGTTTTTGGTCATCAGATCGTAATCAACTGGGAACAGTTGTGTAGTGTGTTATTAAGCGCTGGGCAAGCAGATGGATCCTGGATAATTTTGTAGATGGTAATAAGCTGTGTATAATGTTGATGGGGTTAGTTCTAATCAGCTTAGGTTTTTGAGTGCTATACATTTGTGTGTTCTGAAAGGGTTATCCGATGCAAATTTAGCAACTTTGTTACAGCATTATTCAAGTTTTAATTTATGTGATGCCTGAAGTTTAGTAAAGATGGGCATACCATAAAGAAGTGTGGGGAGGGGATAAGTAGCAAGTGTAGCTTTAGTTGCATCACGGAGAAAGTTTTTGGCTGTATAAAGCATCCCCAGTTTTTGAGGAGTTTTCTTATGCAATTCTGTATATGCAGGTTCATAGGTTCATTTACAAGCCTAGCCCATAGTTTTGTGGCTTACGCCACCCCTTTAGTATGGGGAACTATACCCATTATTTTGCTGTGCCTCTGTTGAGCAGTGACACTGAGGTAATCCCTGGGGTATATATATATGAATTTAAAATCATCATCCACCATCATCCCTATTAATTTGCTATGGAAAGTGACTTTAATGGTTGTATCATCAATAGAGATGACTTTACATTTTTTTTTTTTTTTTTTTTGTGGCAGAGGGATTTGGGGGAAAAAGTATTTATTTTTTTAGGGCTGAGCATGAACTGCGAGTTACAAAGCCATGTTTCAGCTGCTGTTAAAGCTTCCTGTATTATTTTTTTTTTGAGGTGCGCCATGTTGTCAGATGCATAGCTCTCAATCTTCTATCTCCAAAAATAGAGTGTGGAGCCATCTGCATACTATATTAGGGAATCCTGTTATGTGATGTGTGGAAGGGCGAATGCTAAAGATTAGAGTAGCAAGGATAGAGCCTTGTGGTACACTGGTGGTGACTGGAAGGTATTGAGAGAGGGCAGTTGCCATTCTATTGGCTGATACCTACTGGACAGATAACTTCTGAACCACAGAAGGGTGGGCTGAGAGCAATACCTAAAATTGCCATTTGAAGTAGAAGTTTACTGTGGAAAATTGTGTTGCTTGTAATAGGGTTATGGATAGTTTCCAGTCCTTGGACATAAATATGTTGTAGTGCAGTACTATGCTGGCAATTGTTAGTTTCTGCTGACTGAAACTTTACATTTTCTGGGAGAGCAACTCCTAATTTAGTTGATTGAAATGTAGTCAGGTACGTAGTGACTACCTAATTAGTATGCATGCTTGTATCCTAGTTACTAAGCGACAGCTGCCTCAGTAGGAACTTTTTGCTCAGAATATGTTACTTGCTAAAGAGGAATAATTCTACTTCTGTTGCCCTTTTCCACCATCTGATTCTGAGGAACACTAGGAAAATATGCTTATCTGTAAATTACTGCTGAAGGTACCAGTCACTGTGGCTCCATGGCTCAAATCCAATGTCACTTCTAAATGCTTTTGCCAGTGTTCATTTCACTCTTCACAAAATTCACAATTCGTGTTTTTTCCTACATCTGTACTAACATTTTTTCATCACTTACACACAACAAGTGTAAAAATAACTACATTTTCAGAAAATATTAGCACAAAATCATAATGCAAGCCATAGTGAGTTTTACAGAAATTTACTGTAAGATTGGTTTCATCACTCTTTCATATGTGTTAGAATTTATTAATCACTTGAAACTTCAGGTAAAACAACTTTTCAGTGGCAAAGAGAATTCCATAGTAGGTGTAAAAGGTCCCCATTCAACTTGACAAGGCAGTGAACAGAGATTAAATTGTTTCCCTTCAAGCTTGATGACCCTGTGGAGACAGATTCTATATTGTCTAAGAGATCTTCCTACTATCAGTGTTTCATCCTGAAGAGATCAGAATTTAAATGTAGGACAAATAGTATAGAAGCCATTATTGGTGGAATAAGGCTTTGTAGGATGCAACACGTTTTGAACTTCCCCAAGGAGTTTTTGGCTTAGTGGAGAACAGTCAAAAAGCTACAGGAAAGTTCACTGTTTACTTCTCATTTCTTAACCGGGTTGGTCCAGCTGAGCCAAAGGCCCATTTTCAGTGGAGACCCGAGGAAAAACACTCCACACTGGCATTAAACATTCATAAATTAAAAAATACAATGACAAGTAAACATGCATAAATTAAAAAAAACAAGAAAATTACATAGGTGTATCATTGTTAGAAAAATATGTATTAATGTGTGTTTTAGTAATATGCTTAGTGCATTTAGAACTTGAAAAGGGTTAACACATTTATTCTATTTCAGACTGCATAAATCTGTACAAACTGCAGATGCTTTCTGACCTTGTATTGTTAGCTAAAATCTTGCTTGTGCCTTGGAAATTTTCTGAGAAGCAGATGATTCCTGCTTAGGTTAGGAAAATAATGAAAAGAACAATACTACTTGTATGAAACTTAGACAAGGAGTTCCGCTTGTGCTGTGAGAAAATACACAGCTGTAGAAGCTATAGATAATTAGGACAAAGCCTTCTTGAAAATATGAACTGCAATCAGAATTTGCTTGTATCCAAGTTAGGAAAGTACCTTGAAATGTAACACTGTACAATGGAAGCCTGTAAACGGATTAGTGCCCACCAAGGCCAGGTTGTTTTTCTCAAAAAGTTTCTCACAAATCTAGTCATGTCAGCAGAAAATCTGAGTAACATCTGCTGTAGAACAATACTGAAAGTTGTGTTTGATTATGTCAGCCATAGGAGGCCAGGTCAGTATAAGAATAAGCATACTTCCTGTTAGTTGTTAGACAAATCCTAGTATTTGCATGCTTTTGTCTCCTTGCAGCAAGTTATTAAATGTGCCTTAACTGAACCTTACGTGTATTGGTCTTTGAAGTTTTTTCCTTTGACAGATTGGTCCTTCGGACCGGAAACCCTCACTTCGCCTCGGATCAGACAGGCCAGGTGGCTTCAAACCGTACGGGGAAGAAACCACATTGGTTCTTCTTATTTGAAAAACCCTCCGACTGAATTGTCGTACAAAAGAGGCCAGCCACTTTGATCTGCGACTGAAGGACGGGCTTACTCGAACCAGGTGATCAATCACGAAGGCTCAGGTAAGGTGAATCTACCTTTTTTTTCTGTTTTAGGTCAGGGACTAGATTTGCATTGTTTTTGTCGGGACTATTATTATTATAAGTCAGGGACAAAAAAGATTGCTGTCTTGTCATAGATCAGGGAAACAGAGCAGGTAGGCAGTCATTCTGAAGAGACTAACAAAATCCGTGGTACCACGTTAAAAATAAGGAGTTAAGTAATGATTACAAGGGTAGAACAAAATGGGTAATAATTGTACAAAAAGATCCCAAAATCCGCAGTTAACCGAAGACGCGAAATACATGCAGTCACAGCATGCTGATATTAAATACTACTCAAAATTGGTTAATAAGTATGAATTTGATGGTAAATTAGAAAAATCCTCGCTTGTCAAACTTGTCAAACAGCTTAAAACTGATTCCAAAGGTCGGGTAAAAAAGCAACATCAATTAGGAATTCCTCAGGCACACAGGTGGATTGAAGTAAACCGAAGGGAACAAAAGAATAATAATTCAAAAGCAATGTTTTTAGATAAGGAGGATAATAACTTAGTAATAGCATCGGCCCCTCCGCCTCCCTTACCAGAATATGAGCCAAGTGAACAAGTTAGTCCACCCCTGCGATATCATGCTGTCACTAAGTAGAGATACTACAAAAGCGAAACCATTTATTAGAGATCCCGTCGAGACCAGGTCTCAGACATGGGCAGGTAATTCAAAAGGGGACATTGAGCTATATAAAATGGGTAGGAACTCACGATCTATGAGTGAAGAAGAAATATGCCCACTTATAGAAGTGCCTAATCCTCAGGCAGGGCAAGAAGGTCAGGATCCAACTATCCTAGTGTATAGACCCTGGACTCCAGAAGACATCTGGAAAGCCACGGAGGGAATTCCCCATCCAAAAGTTAATTTTAGAAAGTTTTTAGAAGATTTGCAAGGAATGAGGCTAAGTTATAATTTAAATGGAGAAAAGGTAGAAAAAGTAGTCAGACAAATTGTGGGACCAGATTGTCACATGATTAGTGGGGACTGGAATCCCCGTGATGCTGTGCTCAGGCCCCTCCCACATAGCAGCGCAGAATCAGACAAAGGAGTGAAAGGTCTTACAGACCAAATCTCTGAGAAATGGAAGCCTAAGGCAGACTGGACTTGCATTAATCAATGCATCCAACAAGAAGGCGAGACTGTTGACAGATATTATGCCAGACTGTTAGAATGTTTTAATGACCACTGTGGAATGCAGGTTCCCAAAGATCAGACACACGATTCCCCATATGAGCAGCAGTTAAAGAATGCATTTTTGAAAGGCAGTATTGCACCCATAAGCAGTTTTATTGCAAAGCACATGGTAGATCATTGTACAAGCAGGTTACAGTCATTACTTGAATATGCTAGGCATGCCGAAAGGCATTTTAATAGCAAAAAGAAAAAGAAAGCCCAAGTATTTCCTGTAGAAGATGGAGCAGAAATTTATTAGTACAGTCTGGGAAAAAGGGCAAGAGAAATGCCCAGGGAAACAAACAATCTGATCAGCGATCAGAGGACTGAAGGGCGAAAGAAAAGGGGTGAATGTTTTAAATGCGGTAAAAAGGGACACTTGGCAAGGGATTGCAAGAAAAACAAGAAGGCAACCACGGAAGACAAGGAGAGTGAGGCCTGACTATATGATAGTCAGGAATCACTAGAAGGGGATAGCAGAGAAAGGACAAATGAGAATGTGATAGAGGGAGTAGAGGATGTGACAGAAGAAATAGAGGAAGTGCAGGAAGTCACGGATAGTGAAGAAAATGAAAAATTGGATTTAGCTTTATTGAGCTTAGAGCTCCATTCAGCAGACACAAAACCAGAAGTTACACTCCTGGGAGAAGGGAGTGAAGTCAGATTCTTGTGTGACTCAGGGACCCTGGTACATCCCTCCAAACTGCCAGAGAACTCAGAGTCATCTGATTACATACTAGTGAAAGTAGCTAATGGACAGCTGTATCGGGAGCCCCTCTCCCATAATATTGCAATAACTGATCCTGTTTCAGGATTGACCCAGAAAAGCAAAATTGTTGTTTCTGCAAAATGCCCAGTAAACCTCTTGGGCAGAGATCTTATGCAGCTATTTGGTATAGCAGTAGTTCTGACTATGCAGGGTATGGAAGCACAGCGACAAATTGATACCTTTGCAGTGCAAACAGAGGGCAAAATTTTTATTGGTACAGCCAGGACTTGGTTACGACTGGTCCAGGGGCAGTGACCGAAGAGTTGATGAACATAGCCATCAGCAAGCTTCTCTCCCTTGACATTGATAAACAACAATTGTTGCACTGTACTCTATTATTGTAACACACCAGGACCTGATAAGGAATATGAGCAAGAATTGTTTAGAAATCGTGCAGATTGATATTACGTAATCTGTACTGGGACACAGAAGGGAACAATGTAGTCAGCTGTTCATTGTCCCAGGAGTTCTTTGCACTTTATAAATCTAATCGATTACCACGTTAGCTTAACTAAGGACAAGAATGTAAAATGGGTAGACCTAGGAGAAAAAGTCACGAGATGGGAGAAACAGAGTTAGAACTGTCAGAACAGGGAATACAAATGCAGAAGTTGAATTGGATAACTCAGACTCACCCAGCTGTACACTTGCAGTCTAGCAAGGACAGCTGATTAGCACTCCTATTGAAGGAGGAAGAGAATGCCTTACAGAATACACCAGAAATTCTGTGGTCAACAGGAAAGTCAGATGTAGGACTTATTCGTACAGCGGGACCAGTTACTATTACGCCAAAGTCAGCATTTAGACCACAAAAAAGACAGTATCCCTTAAGAAAAGATGCAGAGGTGGGAATCAAACCTATTATAGCAGCTTTACTTAAGGAAGGGGTGCTGGTGGAATCTCCTGATTCACCATGTAACACACCCTTATTTCCTGTTAAGAAAGCGAATGGAGAGTGGCGTATGCTCCAAGATTTACAAGCTGTAAATTACGCAGTAATACCAAGGGCCCCTACGGTGTCAGACCCACACACCCTGTTGAATGATTTAAAACCTCAACAGAAATATTTTTCTGTGGTAGATATCACCAATGCGTTCTTCTCGATACCGATACACCCTGACAGCCAGTATTGGTTTGCATTCACATTTCAGGGGAAAAGGTACATATATATGCGACTACCACAGGGGTATTGTGAAAGTCCAACAATATTCTCACAAGAAATGGCAAGCAACTTGGCGGGATTTACCCCATCAAGAGGTAGCCAGATTTTGCTTTATGTTGATGATATCCTGCTGGCGGCCCCCACCCAGCAAGATTGTAAAGATACCATAGCACTATTACAATTTTTAGCCACTGAAGGACAAAGTAAACAAAAATAAACTGCAGCTTTGGAAAAAACAAGTTAAATACCTAGGATATGTAATATCCAAGGAGGGTAGGACATTAGACGAGGACAGAAAAGTAGCGATTTTGCAAGCACCAAAACCCACTACCAAGGAGGAAATGATGCCCTTCCTGGGTACGACT
This sequence comes from Protopterus annectens, assembly GCF_019279795.1. Classification (NCBI taxonomy): domain Eukaryota; kingdom Metazoa; phylum Chordata; order Ceratodontiformes; family Protopteridae; genus Protopterus; species Protopterus annectens. The sequence goes on along the minus strand of NC_056728.1, from coordinate 1,405,219,147 downwards.
AATTTTTGTCGGAGTTGGATTCCAAACTATGCCTTGGAATCTGCACAGCTGACTAACCTAACTTATAAAAAGCCTATGGCAGCACAGGATTTGTTACAATGGACACCAGAAGCAGAATCTGCTTTCTGCAAACTGAAACGGTTAATAGCGTCCTCATTAGTTTTGGGATTACCAAACTATCAAACGTTTTTTCCAAACTGTAGATTGTAAGCAAGGCTATATGACATCAGTGTTAACACAGCAGCATGGGGACAAGCAACGCCCTATTGCTTATTATTCATCACGACTGGACCCAGTGACACGGTCTTTACCTCACTGTGTACAAGCAGTAGTTGCAGCTGCAATGGCACTACAGGCTTCGGCCTCAGTAGTTTTGTTCCACCCTCTCACATTGAGAGTGCCTCATGCAGTCGCGATTATTTTACTGCAAGAGAAGGTAGCATATCTTTCCCCTGCTAGGCATCTTTCCTGTATGACTATATTGTTGAGCCAACCTCATATGACAATTGAACAATGTACGACTTTGAACCCTTCTACCTTGCTCCCAACCCCTGCAGATGGCACACCACACAGCTGCCTGCAGGTGACTGAGCAAAAGACACTGCCTAGAAAAGACCTTACGGATGTTCCCATGGATGATGCCGAGGTGACATACTACGTGGATGGCTCATGCAAAAGGGGTCCTGCAGGACAGAACCTAGTGGGATATGCAGTAGTTTCGGATACTGACATTAGAGAAGCGAAATCTTTACCACACAATTTATTTGCACAGGCAGCAGAATTGATTGCCTTGACACGGGCATGTACCTTAGCAAAGGGTAAATGTGTGAACATTTCTACTGACAGCCAGTACACTTTTTCTACTGTACATGTTTTTGCGCAACAGTGGAAAAATCAAGGAATGATAACATCTACTGGCAAACCAATCAATCATGCACAGTTTATTTTAGATATTTTACAATCAATTCAGTTTCCTCAGAAGTATTGCATTTGTAAATGCACAGCTCATACTAAGCAACAGGACAGGATTTCAAAAGGTAATGCGAGAGCTGATACCGCTGCAAAGCAGGCAGCTTCAGAAGCATTTCTTTTGAATGAGGAATTACAACCTTCTGAGATTTTAGAATTAAAAATGTTAAAGACAATGCAGACACTTACTACGCAAGTTGAAAAACAAAGATGGGTAAAACGAGGAGCAATTCTCGAAAAAGGGCTGTACATCTCTAAAGAAGGAAAACCAATATTGCCATCTAATTTGTTTAGATATGCAGCTTTGTTGAGCCATGGGCAGTGCCATGTCTCTAACAAACCACGAAACACTGACTTGTAACCAAAAAATTCCAGTAACCTTGAATCGTTGGATATTTACATAAAAGTCTTTATTTCAACACAGGACCAATACAAGAAACAACGAAATCTTCACCGTGGAACTAAGCGCTTTCACCCTTTCGTCCTAGGGCATCATCAGAGTACAAATTTTAGAAAATTCATCATCCCAGAAAGTAGTTGCGAACTGGTGCTCAAGCTCCTAACAGCGTAGTGTTTTCCTAACCAGCTTAACTGGTACACAGAAGTCGGTGGACTTCTGGTTAGGCAATAGAGCATAGAAGACATGCAAAATCTAGAGCTAACAGTTTTTTCATGTCTCAACAGGGAGGATGGTACAGCTGGTGAACCAAGTGTTCATGGCATATGGATTCTTAAATTACTCTAAAAAATTCTGCTCGATGTGCCATGTTTGTAATAAACATCATGCACAAGGGGCGTTAAAGCCCAAGCAAGGGAGTTTCCCTACACCTATCAGTTTCATACTATCTGTATGGATTTTATAGAGTTGGATAAATGTGAAAAGAAGAAGTATTGTCTTGTCACTGTAGATATGTTTTCCAGATGGGTGGAAGCCTTTCTGACTAAACATCCAGACGCGGCAACTGTGGCCAAAGTTCTTGTTAAAGAAACCATCCCTAGATTCGGCATTCCAGAAAGGATCTACAGTGACAATGGCACACACATTGTAAACCAGACCATACAACAGTTAAGTAAACATTTTGGTATTTCTTGAAAAAATCATTGTGCATATCACCCACAATCTGCAGGGTTAATAGAGAGGCATAATGGGATTTTAAAGAATAAGCTAAGGAAGTTAATAGTAGAAACACAGAGAAACTGGGTGTACTGTCTGCCCCTGGCACTGTTGAGCATGAGAACTGTTCCGAATGCAAAAGGATTGACTCCTTTTGAAAAACTATTTGGAAGGGCTTATTATATACCTCACTAGAAATCTCTCGTGCCCGCAGACCAGGAAGTTGACAGTACACTAGCTAAGTATATGAGAAACCTGTTAAATTCTAAACATTTGTTGGTCAAATTCTGTTTCAGATAAAGAACGAACCAGACCATCAGAAGTGGCAGTGCCCCCGGGTACCTGGATCTGGGTGAAGACAGTAAAGAAAAAGAACTGGGCGTCACCAAAGTGGGAAGGTCCATATCAAGTGCTTCTGTCGACACCCACTGCAGTCAAGATAGCGGAGCGCGCCTCCTGGATCCACCTGACACATTGCAAACTAGTGTAAAACTTTGAACTGGACAAAAATCTTGTCACATGCCAAGAGTAAAAATGATAGAGTCCAGAAGAAACAGGAATGCAGAACAACCCTTTCCTCAGAAGTATTGCATAATCATCCTGTTAACTGTACTAGTGACAATAATCTTTTTGCTGTGGCCTTTCCTTTTCCCAGCCACACAGACTGAACTGAATAAACATGAAGCGTTACTCAGAGACTGGCATCCAAACTTTAACACTTACCAGGCAATTAAATATGTGTATGCTGAGACTTTCAATGTTTCGAATTGCTGGATTTGCACAACTTTGCAAACAGCATACGGGGGGTTATTAATGACTACAGTCCCCCTAGGGGTCAATGAGACCTGGGAGAACTTGATTTATGATACCTCAACCATTACATCACAAGATAAAATAGCATTGCACTTGTCTATTCCATAAAAGGGAACTGTGTGTTTTTATAAAAATGATACTGTTCAGGTGGGTTGGAGCAATTGCAATATGACTGTTCCTTATAAATGTTACACTAAAGGTAACAATGTAGATCTTTATTGTAATACAAACTATGATTAATTTCTTGGATTGATACACAAAACACTTGAAGTAAAACATAATTCTGTTCTTTATAAGCAACTGTCTATAACTGATAGAAAAATGTTTCATGCAGGGTGAGTGTATAGTCAAAGCAAGGTTACTACAAAAGCAGATGACTGTTATTTTGTGTGTGGCAGAAAGGCATACAAATGGTTACCTGAGAATTGGTCCTGCAGTTGTTTTTTGGTTTACCTGCTTCCGGCCATACGACACTTCAGTTTTGCCTCAAGGAAAAATTTGAAATGTCTGAGAGGTCGTCAAGAAACCTATAAATCCAGTGGGACAAATCGATGCGCATTGGAAAGACCATCATTCTATAGGCAAAGGGCTGACACACATGGACTTGAGTGATAGTATTACATCGTGGGCAGGCAAATTACCAGCATATGGAGCAGTGAAATTGATCTGGGAGCTGAGAAAACTGTCTAAACTTCTCGAAGTAATGAGCAACGCAACTTTTTCCGCTCTCGAATTGGTGACTGATGAACTGAATGCTATGAGAACTGTAGTACTTCAAAAACCACATGGCTCTCGACTTCACCCTAGCGGCAAGAGGTGGTACTTGCACTTTAATCCAAGAAGAATGCTGTTCGTATATTCCTGACCATAAACACGAGATAGACAATCATCTTGAGGTAATTCAGCAAGTGTCGGCCATGACCAAACCAGGCCCAAACCCAATGACGGACTTTTTCCAGAAATGGTTTGGGGGTGGGGTAACATCCTAATGAACATCTTGACTGCCATTTGTGTAGGAATGCTCCTATTGGGAGTATGTGTTTGTTGTGGTATCCCCTGCATGAAAAGACTGATTAAAGACTTTATAGACATGTCAGTTTCTGAAACCTTACATCAAAGTATTGAGTTTGAAGAACTGTTAAAAGATTGAAAATGCTTTCATAAGTTTAAACTGAATGACTCTCAAATGCAAATCCTGAGTGGGAAGAGGTTAGGAGAAGAAAACAAACTGTTTATGGTTATTTTGAAAGTAGAATAAAAGTATTAATAGGGGGAAATGTCATAAAAATATGTATTAATGTGTGTTTTAGTAATATGCTTAGTGCATTTAGAGCTTGGAAAGGGTTAACACATTTATTCTATTTCATACTGCATAAATCTGTACAAACTGCAGATGCTTTCTGACCTTGTATTGTTAGCTAAAATCTTGCTTGTGCCTTGGAAATTTACTGAGAAGCAGATGATTTCTGCTTATGTTAGGAAAATAATGAATAGGACAATACTACTTGTATGAAACAGACAAGGAGTTCCACTTGTGCTGTGAGAAAATACACAGCTGTAGAAGCTATAGATAATTAGGACAAAGCCTGCTTGAAAATATGAACTGCAATCAGAATTTGGTTGTATCTGAGTTAGAAAAGTACCTTGAAATGTAACGCTGTACAATAGAAGCCTGTAAACGGATTAGTGCCCACCAAGGCCAGGTTATTTTTCTCAAAAAGTTTCTCACAAATCTAGTTATGCCAGCAGAAAATCTGAGTAACATCTGCTGTAGAACAATACTGAAAGTTGTGTTTGATTACGTCAGCCATAGAAGGCCATGTCTTGTAAAACAGTATAAGAATAAGCATACTTCCTGTTAGTAGTTAGACAAATCCTTGTATTTGCATGTTTTTGTCTCCTTGCAGCATGTTATTAAATGTGCCTTAAATGAACCTTACGTGTATTGGTCTTTGAAGTTTTTTCCTTTGACAATCATACATTCATAAAGCAGGAAAACTTAGTGATATTGTTGCACACATTTACAATAAGTTGCATGAAAAGTATGTACAGAAATAGAATAAAGAAAAAATGCTGAGTGAGCAGTGTATGAGATTAGAGAAAGAGACAAAAACAAAAAAAAAAATCTGCCATTAAATTCATGCTAGTAGGTCATAAAATGACAGAATATCATATCTAGATTGGTAGTGAAGGCAAGCTAGTGTTGCTGTTACGGATAGTAGAAGGTTAAGAGAGTGAGTAGGGAGAGGTATGGGGGGTAGGATTAGGTAGGGTCCTGTCATGGCCAGGAGCTAGTATTAAAAAGGTAGTTTCTAAGTTCAGTTCTGAAACGTGTTGTACATTTAATGTTACGAATATTTGGTGGGATATTGTTACATGCGTGGGACACTGTGCTTTTAGAGAGAAGTTTGCCAATGTTTTTGTTTTATAGATATTAAGAAGGTGTTTATCTGAGCTGTGTAGAGTTCGAGATGGGGTGTAGAAGGACATAAGGGAGGAGAGAGATGGACTGGCTGAGGGTTTTTATATTACTTTTATTCAATAAGACTAAGCCTGATGGGCTTTGTGAAAGGGGGAATGGTCTTACAGAGCCACTGCTATGGGTAATGGCCATATTGTGTTACATGGGTACTAGATCAATTTTTATGGTGGTCATTTGCAATATGACATTTTTGTAGACAGTTCCTAGATACAGGTAAAGTCTAATTTATTTTTGACAGATTGCCAAATTGTACTGAATCAATGATCTTGGATCTTGCACTGTGAATACATGTTGAGGAACAGATGTATATGAAATGATGTATTTTGTTTACCTTTGTTGCAATGTTTTAGAACTATGGAATGCAATTTTTCACAGTGTTGGATTTCTTTATTTGTTCAGTTTACAAGTGGCTTGTTTTAAATTTGTAATAATTGTACAGCTATTTACATGCAAGTGGGACTGTCACCCTTTTTTGGCTCATTTTTAATTTGGTTCTCTTTCTTGAAATTGAATACATTTGAATGTTTTTTTTTCTCTTTGGCAATTGATAATTAGCAGACTCTTTGCTTGTACATACATGTGTGTGTGTGTGTGTGTGTGTGTGTGTGCTCATCTATTTAGCTCCCTGTGGTTTTGTAGTTTCTGACTAGTCCTGTCTTGTTAGAGAATAATGACAAGAATTTGAGAGCTTAGCTGTAGTCTCCTGCCTTGGTGAGACTGTTAGCTTACATGCTCCATAATGGGACACTTGCACGTACTTAGTAGTCTAATCTATTATTACTATTATACTTCAGTCTCATACATGTCAAATTTCCTGAATTTTGCAAAATGTCCATATTTTTGCCTCACATTCTTGTTCTCTGCCTCATAAAATTCCTGTGGGAATTCCCTTCTAATTTTATCACTTGTTAGGGGGGTGGAACTACAGTGTTTGGTGGCTGTCACTAAAACAAAAAAATCTCTCTCTCAGTCCCTCTGGTTCTGCTCCTTGGAAAGACACCAAGGACTAGTAGGCAGGCATGCCCTCCTGTGGCTGTCCAGCTGCCTTTTTAAGTAAGGGAGAACCATTCTTTCCAGCATTATGGAATGGTCTGGGCAATGCTCCTTTGCTAAGCTGCAGCATGGAACATTCTTCCACCTGCTTTAGAATACTGGCTAAAAAACTTTATCTACCCCATAATAGCCTTTTTTATGAGATGCCAAATTGCCAAAACCATCAATATAGCAAAATCAACTCAAATGAACCTCGGGTATTACTCCTCAATGTCAAGAGCCCAAGATAAAAACTACACTTCCTTCAAGCCTCCTTACACACGAGAATTTAGACATCTATGCAGCTGCAGCTATGGTTTTAAGTATCAAACAGCACCCTGGAATTGCAAGGTTTCAATGCCTCCCACATTTTAAACCACTAAGTGCACAGACAAGGGCTATAAAGAAAGTGTCTAAATATAAATCAACAACAAGCATACCTCTAGGGTGGTCAAACAGGATGACGTGTTGGAATTCCTCCATGTGTAGATTCCCCAGACACAAAACCCCGTACCATATCCTAGCCAGCTAGATCACCCTCCATGTTCCAAAAAGCTCACAATGTATACTTGGACCTGCTGGAGACACTTAACCATTCAACCTAACATCGCACTCACAGGAGACTTTAATTACCTCTCTATAGACTGAGAATCCTACACAGCCCTAAATCTACAGGCATATAGATTCCTGGACTTCATAAATACAAACACCCTTGACCAAATAGTGAATATGCCCACTACAGGCTCCAACATACTGGACCTAGTCCTTACAAATATGATAGAATGCTGTAGCCCCCCCCCCCGCAATGTCTCACCCTCCCTCATAAGGTCCAACCATAAAGCTGTCTCCTTTGACATTAAAATCAACTTTGAAATACCACTAAACCCAGTAAAAGGAACTTTTCCAAAGCAAATTACATTTTAATTAAGTGATGGTTGTCAAAATTCATTTGTTGTGTCTTTCGGCTTTTCCCAGTTAGGGGTCACCACAGCAGAACTCCGGTCCGCTAATGATTGGCAGTAGATTTTTATGTGCAGAGTTGCCGACCCCGACGCACAACCTTCAACGAAGGTATGCCCATTCACGCATGTCTCCACACAGAAGACGCTCTAGCTGAGAATCGAACAAGACGTCTTACTGTGAGGCGACAACGCTACCGCAGCACCACCACCGCAGTAATCAATGCTGCTCCAAATTCAGAACACAGTAGCCTATGCTGAATTGCTCTCAGACACTCTGTACAGACATGTCAATGGCTGCATAAGGGCTGCTGTACCTGCCAAAAGTAAGCACAGGACTAGCCCCAGAAACAAAACCCCCTGCATATATCCAAATTACACAGGACATACAACCATAAGGCCTTCTACAGCTATGTCACAAAACTCATGAGCAGCAAACAGCAATGTGCTGAACTGGTGGTTAATGGTAACAAATTCACTGAGCCTGGCTATATAGTAAATCTGTTGAGCAGAAAATTCAGTTCCAACTTTACCCCCCTCTTACCCCCAAAAATCCCCTCAAACATAACCCCTCCAACTATAACTAGGTAGCATGTACTGGCTGCACTCATTAAAGCCAACAACAGGGCCTTAATGGGCCCTGATAACATCCCAGGATGCCTCCTGAATAGTCTAAAATATGACTTATCAGGACCCCTGGAGTCATTATGTAACTACAGTCTTAAAAACAGGCTTTGTACCATGTGAATGGAAGACTGCAATGGTCACCTCCCTTCATAAGGGATGATCTTCAACAGATCGTGGAAACTACAGACCCATTAATGTGACTAGCCGTTTTTGCAAAGATATGGAAAGAATTATCATGGAGCTCATCAACAAGGACATAAGCAACCTCCAAGCACTGGATCCCTCCCCAGTTTGGGCTTGTTAAAAGAAGGACATACTTACTGAATCTGGTGGACTTCTTTGAAGAGGTCAACGAAGGCAATGAATGAAGGGGAAATTACTGCACACTGCCTATCTAGATCTGGCTAAAGCATCTGATACCCCACTCGGACATAGTCAACACACTTACGGAACTAGATATAAACCCCCCTTAACACACTGGATAGCTATCTGTCTCACTAATAGGACTCAAGAGGTCAGAATCAGTGAGGCAACCTCCACAAAGAGGCCAGTCACCAGTAGAGTCCCTCGGGGTGTGTTACGCCCACTCCTCTTTGGCATCCACTTCTTGGATGTCAAAACCAATGTCAAGGGCTTTTGGCTAACCACATTCATAGATTGCAAACTGGGAGCAGTCACTGAATTTCCCCCAAGAGGAGAACACCCTTCAGGAAGGTATAATACAAACAAATGCTTGGTGCCAAAGTTTAATTTACATTTGTTGACTGGGAATGTCCGACTGGACGCAGGTCCATTTTCAGCGGAGGCCCGGGGAGAAAAGCTCCACAAATTAAAATATTACATAGTTACAGATGAAGAATCCTAGCAATTAAAATATTACAAACATAGTTACAGATGAAGAACATACTACATTCAGTAGATAACTAGCATCTGTTCCATCCACAAAGTCATAGCAGATATTAACAATTGTTACAATAAGAAGTTACTGCCATTTAATAAGTAGCTAGGCAATTCAGAAATGCGTTATAGTACCCTTTGGGAGGTCTACCACCTCAGGTAACTACATCAATAAAACACCCTTAAAAGTTGATTCACTAGTCAGGTATCTGGGAACTCTTGTAGACAGTAACCTTGCCTTTGACCAATATGTGTCCAAAGTAGTAAGAAAATATTTCTTTGTTGCTCAATTTATAACCAAGGGCATGGCATCTAGGTCCAGAGTGGTCATCATACTACTGTATTAAGCCCTCAATAGAACCATCATAAAGTATGCCTTTTTGGTATGTACCTTACCAGACACATGCTGCAACTGGAATGTCCACAAAGGAATACAGGGAGTAAACCAATGTCCTACACTAACTGCATGAAAGCCCAGACTTTCTACTACTTCTGAGAGGTGATCTTTGCCTGGCATACAGGGCATCCTGGGCACTGTTCTGCTGTTTTTTTTTTTTGTGCATCCATAAAAACAAACAGCATCATAACTACTTGATTAAAGACAGGGCATACATTAATGGTCACTCTGTTGACAGGGGTAACAGGAGCTCCTCCATAGTGATGATGGTGGGTTGCAATGACAGACCCTCACCCATACCTCTCAACTGTCCCTGAATTTGGCACACAATTTTTCAATGTTCCTCCAAATCCCTCCTAAAACTGGCAATTATTTTGAGAAAGATGTGATTACATTTATAATGACAGCAATTAGAGCTACAGATTTCTTTTACTTTTTAGTTCAGAAAAATGTATGCTAATTCGCATTTGCTTATTCTTTCAACTTCTCAAGTTAATCATATGAACATTTTGAAAAGTATCTGGAGACAAATTTGTGGTTGCCCATCCACTCATCAAGGCTGCGCTTGAAGAGGGTCGGCGACATACTATGACATGTAGGGGAAGTCTATCCCAGAGATAGGGTAGCCTCTGGGAGACAAACCTGTCTCTCCAGCAGTTTTTTTTTTAATGTCACATATTTGATTTACACCTTTTGATCAGGTATTATGTGAGGAGTTAGACTTATGGATATGCAGCATCGATATTGCCTTGTAGACAAGATGCAAATCACGTCTGAGCAATCTGTACCATATAGAGTGGAGTGATAGTGATTTGAGCCTGTCTACATAGGACAGGTGCTGGAGGTCATGGATTCTCTGTGAGGTATTTCTGTGGCCTTTCCAGTTGGTGCAGGTGTTTGGAGAGGTAGATACCAAACGGGGATTTGTACTCAATTATTGGGCGAATGAGAGAGGAGTACAGACAGGTGATAACCTCCTTTTTTCTGGATGCATACCCTTTTACTTATGACATGAACCAAGTAAAAGGCTTTTCTGACCACTGCTGCTACATGGTCAAATATGAGATTTCTGTCAACTTGTGTACCCAGGTCTCTCACCACAGGTTGTGTGCTTAGGGGGTTGCCGCTAATGTGGCAATCAGTAGGGGCCATGTTTTTGCCGAATGGTATGATAATACATTTTTTTACATTTAACTTAAGGCCATGACTTTGGTACAAGTCATTTGTGGCTGTGAGACCCTTTTGAAGTGTGTTATCAACTGGGGAGTTAAAGACAGCACTAACTTACAGTCATCCACAAACTTGGTTAGCCACAGGCCTATTGTCTTTGCCTAGACATCTGAGAAGTACATGCCAAACAATAAGGTTCCAAGGACAGATCCTTAGGGGACACCACTGATAGGTCTTGCTGTCACAAGTAGCGGCACCTATTTTGACCATGTGGGCCCCATCAGTGAGCCAGTTGGCCATCCACCTGATGAGATAGGGATTTACGCCATTATGTTTTCGATGATGCCCGAATGGGGGACTGTGTCAGACACTTTGGCCAAGTCAAGGTAAGCTGTATATAGTGACTTTCCCTCATTCAATGCCTTGGTAACAGTTTCAAAAGTCAACCAGGTTCAACAGGCAAGATCTGCCATTGCTGAATCCGAACTGGGTGGGGTCAAGTGCTTGGAGATTGCCCATGTCTTTCTTTAGGAGGTCCATAAATAATACGCTCCATGGCCTTGCAGATCAGACTTGTCAAACTAATGGGGCAATAGTTTCTAGGGTCAGTACTGGCACCACCTTGGTGCAAAGGGATGACAGTGGCAGTTCTCCACTCTGCTGGAATGAAGCCTGTACTTAGGCTATGGTTGAACAGGGTGCTCAATGACGAGGCTAGTTCTTGCTGGAGATGTTGCAGAATACAGCCTGGGATACTATCAGGCCATGGAAGCTGTGTTCTTTGCCTTGGATAGGGCCTTTACCACTATCTATGGAGAAGTGAGGTGCGTGGCAAGTATTGAGGATGTCGAATGGGCCTTTGGGGGGGGGGGACGTTTGCACTGAACCTGTCTGCTAGCAGGTTTAGCCAAGTCAACATGATCAGTGTAAGTGGTACCGTTAAGAACTAATTCGGAACAAACCTGGGCTTTCCCATGGAGGTTTCTGATGTAACTGAAAAAGGCTTTGTGGTTAAGTCTTTGTTTCGGAGGCTGGCTTTGAAGGTTTTCACTACTAATCTAATTTGCTTGTTGAGGCTAAGGAGTGAGTTTTTCCAAAAGGGAATTTGTGCATTTTTACCCTTGGTCAACAGTTTCTTCCTTTTGTTGTAAAGGTCGTTGATACAGGATGTCCATCACATAGGTTTGTTTCTCCTTGAGGAGCAGGTTTTAGTTCTTTTGGGTATGGCTGAGTCCATGCAGTTGTACAGGTGCTTGTATACACCACTGGCATACTGTTCAGTATACTTGTCTGCATCCTCTGAGAAGGTGGTGGTGTGAAGCTACTGATACCCTCCCTTAGAATGTTGTAATCAGTTTTTGAAAAGTTTTTTTAGCCTGGTTACGGCTGGGTGGGGGTTGGAAGGGATAGACACTTCAAATGAGACAGACCGATGGTCCAATCTCACCAGGGAAAAAACTTACTATGGGGGTGGTGCAGCGGTCACCCATGTTGGTGAGAACCAAGTCTAGAATGCTGTCTTTCTCCTTGTGGGGGGAATGAGACAAGCTGGTCTAGTGCGTTAGAATTGAAGTCAAGGAATCGTTGGGTGAGTGCCATTAGAGCAGGTATAGTTCACCCAGTTTATGGTAGGGCAGATGAAGTCACCAAGGATCAGGGTGTTAGGGGGGTATCATGATGGAAGTAGGTTCAGGTACGAGGAGTTGGTGTCCTGAGTCATGGAGGGGCATCTATAGCTGGCTATAACTTGGATGGGTGGCTTGCCAATTGTACCTGGAAATGTTTTAATGCATCACGCTGGCAAACCAGTCTGGAAAGTGTGCTTATCTTTAATGAAAATAGAAACTCCACCACCCTTAGTCTTCCCAACCTCATTTTGGGGTCGGAATGTGTGGAATAAGGTATAGCCTGGTAAGGCAGGGGTGCTCTCTGCAGCCTTCACTCAAGTTTCCGTGACTGCACAGATGTCAGCATCTTCCAGTGCTAGGACAGTCCCATGCTCAAAGGACCTGCAGTAGTACACTGGATCCTTCCTGGGAATTGGTCCCTTTCATGGGAGAACATTTTGAGGCACTTATTCTATTTAGGTGTCAATCTACATGTATGTGTTGGCCCTCATCAATGGTCAGTGATCGAGCAAAAAATGTGCAGTGCCATCTGTACTAGTGACACTAATGACAGCTGTGCCACCATAAGGTGACATGTTTACCGTACTCCAGCTTCACAAGCCAGCAGCATTTAGACCATGATCAAACAGACAGTAGTAGGATACATTCCTACTAACAAAGAATATTACTTGAAGATGCATATGGTAGTGAGGTACCTAAAACAAGTTATTTACTTTGATGTGTGCTCCCAGCTGCAGAACTGAAGTTTGATTGTATTATAACATCTTTGATGTAGTGCACCTGCTACAATTTCAGAAGAGCACTTGAGGTATGCTTCTGAAGGAATCTCTGGAGAAACTGCTCCTAACTGTGCATGATTTTAGAGAACAGCTTTCTTTTTGACTCCGTTTTTTGCCATGGTTCTTCATAACTTTTTAAATTTTTTTTAAGGAACTACCTAAAGTTTAGTCAGACAGCAATACTAAACATTGTATGCTTGTTATTACTGAGAAAACATATTTTGTTCCAAACTATCTGGTTCTGTTCACTTTCTAAATGAATTGCAGTGGTACTTAAAACTCTGCCTGAAATGGGGTCTTTGAAACTCATTCTTTTTGTAATTCAAGTTGTGAAGTATGCTGAGGGATACTGAGGGGTTCACTGTGTTGCTGAATCAAAGCTAAATGACTAGGCTTAGATGTCAGTGATCCATTCTTTAAAGTTATGATCTCAGAATAATAGCCACTGCATTATACCTAGGTAGTGGACAGATGCTTCTCACACAACACATGCAACAGTTCAGCATACTGTATGTAACTGACTGGGGAACGTTTTTTTAGCACAGTTCTCTTTCTTCTTTCCATCAGCAAGGTATAACCACAACACCTGTAATACGTCCATACTACTGTTAGACCTGACAAGTATTACCCTTGTGTGGTGCCCTGTCCAGATCAACTTTCCCAAGCTATGCTGACGTGGTGAATGACCAACCAATTAGCTCAAGTATTGGTTACAGAAAGTTGCATTTTTAATGCCTTTGGTCTGTAACCACGTTTGCTGTGCTGCCAGGTTGACTCATGCTGAATCCCTTTAGAATGACAACTAATTAATTAAAGACAATCATTTTGTCTTATCTAGGTAGCATTCATGGTGAATGCAATACTCTTAATACTGAGAGTCATGCCTCTGCATGTTCCTTTAAATGGAAGTTTTTTTTGCAGCAAGTACATCCAGCTGTGGGGATTTATTTGGATTTTAAACAGTGCCATGAAGGTGCCAAAGGATGCTGCTAGTTGGTCAGATGTAAGGAAAAGTGTATTTTGATGATAGTATTTGATTGTATTTGTTGTTGTGTAGAAATGACACTGTATGCTGTGGAAAGGAGTTAGTGGAGCTACAATGGATACATTCCATTTGATGAAGAGCTTCAAAACCAAACTTGCATAATCTGCGTGCTTATCGGAAGGCATACAAAACAACCAATAATTGCTAATCAGATGGTATAATGTGGTACTGACATCTGCCCTGACCATTACAAATTCCATTTATCTTGCCTTGCTAGATATTCTCATGTAACAAGGTGAATACAAAGACAGATATGGCCCCGGATCTTGTGCTGAATCCATGAGTGTTCTTTGCTCTCAAGTTAAGATTCCACATGCATCTATGTATGTTGGATTACTTTCAGATAACTGTTTTGGGACAGTAGTACTGTATGAGAATTACTGTACATCTGCAGCATAAGCACCGATTTTCCTGGTTAACATTTGTCATACTTCATCTGACGCTACTGTTGAGACACCTGTAAATTTCCGAGGTCACTGTCTCTGACTTGGGATCTTGACTTTGTGTAACACCCCTCTTCCCCACTGTCAGTGAACAGGCAATCACATTCATTTATTGAGGTGAATCAATGTCTGCATAATCAATTCATCTGCTCAGCATGATACTGTGCTACCTCCTTCCTATACTGAAAGTTAGGGTCACAACTTATTCATATGTAGGCAAGAATAATGCTTTCTACGCATACGTAATGAGCATTCTTTAGAGAAACTGTTTACAGTTTCTTCCTGCCTTATTTTACAACTCAAATCTCACATGACTACTTCACTCTAACTGAAGACAATCTGTAGAACATCTGTAGTTCACTCGTAACTAGAGTTTATGTAAACATCTACACTCTTATGTTACATAACATACATCAACATCTGTATTTATAGTATGTAACTATATTTCAATGTAATCATCATGTGTATATAACTTTTTGCTCTAGACTATTCAGTGTTTTTATCAGCCTTTTGTCAGTTACTTTTGTTCTGCTCTATTTGACCACCCATTTCTTATTTTGTTGTTAATCTCAAATGTATATTTCAGAATTATTTGCACTGTATAATGCTGGAGCAGAAATATCCATTCTCCAAGCTCCTCTGTGATAGTTTCTGAAAAGCCACCCCCCCAGTGACGGCACTCTTCAACTTAGCATTATGGACAGTTGGACCTTTATTTTTCCTGCCAACTTTGTTGACCTGGGTCTCTTGGGGCAACATAGCAATTGCCTCATGCACACAGACAACCCTCGACTAACAACACGGTCTAGTACAGACTGCAAGACATGTATTTACACCAACAATCTAGAATCCATACTCTCTCTCTCTCAAAGGAGAAACACGGAAAAGGTCGTCAACTCACCCACCACTACATATTCACATAGTACCACTACTCATACACATAGTATTCAAACACAGAAATCCACATACACGGAGGTTCTCTTGAAAAACGAAACACCAGAGGCCTCCAAAACACAAGTCTGCTAGAGCTAACAGTCTCCACAGCACCCATGACACACAGCAACACCAGTGTCTCACCCCCCAAGCCTGTAAGGTGTAACACTCAAAAAACACTCAATAGTGAGACACACACTGTCACAGTCACCAGGTTGGACAAGGAAAAAAGTCAAGGTCAGCTACCCGCCCAGTGCCAGGATTTGCCAAATCACACATGCACTAAGGTCTCTCAGCAACAAGTACCGTTATGGCTGTCATAGTTCATGTTGGTGTGAATGACCTCAGATGTACCTCACTGGACTATATGAAGAGAGACATGGTTGAGTTCTCCGAGTGTATATCCCAGGAAGGTATGTCCCTAGCCTTGAGCAGCATACTACCTTCACTTAGAATGATACCACAGTACAGTAGAGAGTTGATTATCCAAACATCAATTATCCAAATAGTCAATTATCCAAACATAGCCTTCCAAAGTTTTTGGGTAGGTAAAAAACAAAGTCTGAAAATGTAATCATTACATGTATTCGCCTGCGTGCATTTTTTGAGCTTGTACTGCAATAATATACTGTACTGTTTTGTACTTAAATTTGTTTTATTTTTCTTGTTTTAATGTTCATCAAAAACATTTTTAGAAGTTTTTTTATCCGTTTCAATTATATGTTTGATTATCTGAACTACCCTAGGTCCCACAATTAGTTCGGATAATCGACTACTGCAAAACAAAAAAATTACCGATTTCAATAAATGGCTTAGTTTTTGGCATCACTCCAAGGGGATCCAGTTCCTGATGGTCTGGGAAGCCATGGTCGACAAACCTAGCTGCTTTGCCAGAGGCTGTTTTGCACCTGACACCCCTAGGCTTTCAGCTGCTGGCAAAGGCTCTTGCTTGCCTCCTCCATAGTGCCTTTTTTAGGGAAGGTCTTGAAAACATTAAAGATGTGAAATTAATCAATCAGAAGAAATAAGGGTCATGATGCAAAATACTAGGATCTTAAACCAAAAACTGCACTCCCTGTAAGCACTTCTATCACTAAAAGATGCAAATATCTGTGCAGTGACAGAAACCTGGTTTAAGGCATCAGAGAGTATCCCGGCTCTGCAAGGCTACGATGCCTTCTACACCTTTAGACCACACAATGAACATGTGAAAACCTAAAGAGGCGGTGTTTCAATCTATTTTAGAGATAAATTCACCTCACATCTAGTTAGACTGGACAACTCCATGAAGTTACTCCAGGTCCAGGTTACGGTGGATAAGACCCCAAATTCAAATCCTAGCCAGTTATAGATCCTCCTCCATGGGCCATGACACCCACAAAGCCTACTTAACCAAAGTGAAGACAATCCAAATTTTACTGAGCACACTGGTTATGAGGGATTTCAATTATCCCACCATCAACTGGGAAACCTACTCTAGCCCAAACTCACTAGCGCAAACGTTCCTCGACTTTAAATTCAAATGCCCTGGAGCAAATTGTCCATACCCCGCCAAGAGGTATTCTAGATCTAGTTCTCATACACATGTCAAACCGGTGCAATGCTGTGACTGTTGGACCCTCACTAGTTAAAAAACTGACCACAAATCAGTCACCTTCGAACTGACACTAACACCAGAACTCACAAAGGGTGAAATCACACTAAAAAAACTTCACCAAGGCAAACTATATCCTCCTAGTTGAAGGTATAAATGCATTCCAAGCTCTACCCCAAGCTGAAAATGGTAACTACTCAGAAGCATACACTAAAGCCCTGTACAATCACTTGCATAAGTGTACAAACTCGACTGTACAAGACAGAATCAAAGCTAGAGCCCAAGGAAAATCAAGCTGCCATGGTGGACTTCCAGCATCAACAAACTCTACAATAAACGCAAAAAGATGCTGTCCAAGAAAATAAAGATAAGGAACCAACAATGGAAAAGCACCCTCCTCAGCCTTAAGAGGCAAATAAGACAACTTGTCAAATCCTCCAAGAGCACCTTTGAGAGAAACCTAGCAAGTAGTGCCAAGGACAACCATATGGCTTTTTACAGCTACGTACACAACCTAAAGGGTGGGACCCAAGCATGTGCAGAACTGGTGGCCAATGGTATCTCACACACACAGAAATAGCATACCTGCTAGCAGATAGGTTTGGCGAAAATTTCACTCCCTTATCCCCTCCTAACTTGCAACAAGTCCACCCCACCTTACATATCTACACATCTGAAAAACAGATCCTCAAAGCCCTGAGCAAGGCAAAGAACACAGCTTCCATGGGACCAGATGACATCCCAGGCTGTCTTCTAAACAGGCTAAAACATGAGCTAGCATCACCACTAAGTACCCTTTCCAATCACAGCCTAACCACAGGCTTTGTTTCTGTGGAATGGAGAACAGTTACATTTATTCCCCTCCACAAAGGCTGCCTAGCAACAGACCCAGGTAATTACAGACCAGTAAGCCTGGCCACCTTCATCTGTAAGGCCATGGAACGTATCATTATGGACCTCATAAATAAAGACATAGGTGACCTCCAAACCCTGGATCCTACCCAATTCAGCTCTGTGAAGGGCAGATCCTGCCTGTTAAATATGGTGGATTTCTTTGAAAGTGTGACCGAGGCAACTGATGAAGGTAAATCTGTGCACAGAGCATACCTCAACTTGGCAAAGGCTTTTGACACAGTCCCACATTCAGGCATTATCAATAAACTTAGCAAACTGAATGTAAACCCCTTTGTTGTAAGATGGGTTGTCAACTGGCTCACACACTAACGAAGTGGGTGACTCCACATCAACTAGCAGACCTGTTACCAGCAGGGTGCCAGAAGTGTCAGTGCTGGGCCCCCTACTGTTCGGTATATATTTCTCAGATGTTCAGGTCAAAACTAAAGGGTTGTGGCTGACCAAGTTTGCAGATGACTACAAACTAGGTGCAATCATTGAATCCCCAAATGATGTCAGTATACTCCAGGAGGGTCTCGCACAGACCAATGACTGCTGTATTAGTCACAGTCTCAAACTGGGTGCAAGAAATGCATAGTCATTCCCTTCGGCACAAACAATGTCCCTTCACACTATCAAAATCAACAATACCCTACGTACCCAAGAAGTGGTAAGGGACTTGGGATCACAGGTTGACCGCAACCTTAACTTCAACCACCACATCTACTGTTGTAAGGAAAGCTTTCCACGTAGCTCACTTGATTAGTAAAGGCATTGACTTGAGCAAAATTTATAACCCCCTTATACTCGGCACTTATCCAGCCCATAATGGAGTATAACACCCCATGTGTTATGTACCGTACTGAGGACCTACAGCAATTAGAGAGACTTCAGAGGTTTCTAACAAAGATTATCAAGGGCCTCCAGCATGTGCCTTACATGGACCAACTAAAATCCCTGTCACTACACACCATATCGTATAGACTTCTTAGGGGGGACTTATGCCTGGCCTACAGAGCAATCCAAGACCTAAACCTAATGAACTTATTTCATACCCGTAAACCAAATGGGTCTATGGCTACCAGTTCCAGGGACTTAAATATGGCCTGCAACTTAAATAGGATATGCTGGAGGGCAGATTTATCTCCCAGTGACTGCCACGTCTTTGGAACAGGCTACCAATTCATGTGAAACAGAGCACCTCTATAACACTGTTCAAGAGGAAACTGGATAAGTGAATGGGGCACCATCAATTCTTACCAGGGATAGCACTCACAGCCTTCCGGGACATGGGCAGTCATCACTAAATGCACTCTCTGATATGGACTAGTACTTCTACAGTATTACATTGGGTTGAAATAGCTATGCTTAAAATGACCGACGAGTCGACAGCCTAGTAATCTACAAAGATATAAATAATAATAATAATCATGGCTAGGTTTAAAATGACCGACAGGTCGACAGCCTAGTAATCTACAAAGATATGAATAATAATAATAATAATCTTTGTCTTTACGTATTTTTGTTGCTATGAACTAGCTGTTTAAACCAAAAGATGTAATTTATACTGGAAAGTGAAGTACTCCATCCTTTTCTTTTGATGCTCCCCCCAAACCCCATTATCCTTCTTTCTGTCACATGTACATTCACACCGAGTTCTCTCAGGTCTTACGGGCATGTTTGCTGTGTTGATGATCTTGAGGAAACTAGCCCTTCCATCTTGATTTCAGCTGCAACTATGAATACATATCACATTTGAAATAAAGCATAGTGGCATTTATTCAGTGCACAACTTTGTTTTCATTTTGTCACTGAACTGGGGCATTGAGAAAGATTTAGTGCGGTTATTTCTGATCACAAATAGACAACTTCAGCTTTGCTACATACTTTTGAAATTGTGTAATCAGTGTTCATGGATTTCCATGCAAAAGTAGCAGTTGCTGTAGACACATTTCCTCATTTCCCTTTGTCTTTCATAGTACTCCAGTGCAAAGGATAATGCTAAAGTTCTCTCTTTCTTATATACAGAGTCAGACATCTCAATTGCAGTGGTAGTTATAAAGAGGTGCTTTACGGCTCTTTCTTGGATGGTGCATTAGTTTGTGCGCATGCTGTGGTTTGTGTTTTTTGTAAGAGAAAAGTGCGTGTGTGTGTGTGTGTGTGTGTGTGAGCTTGCTGCTACAGCTGTGTGTAGTGACATCCTGAGTATAGCACATACATTGGTTCATTGCAGACATTGCTGCAAGGTGGTCATTGCTCCATGGTTCATTGCTTCATATTTCAATGACTGTTTGGAACACTGTTGATCAATCACTGTGTGTATGCATGTCTTTTTGATTTTTCTGCTTGTACTGGACATCTGCAGCATGCCCATGGTATCTGACTTAAAAGTAACCAAAGTGAGAACAGTATAATGAGCAATGTGGAACAAGTGTAGTACTCAGGAGGGGGTGGGGTGCAAATTAATTACAATAGGCTAGACTGAAAATGTTACTTGGGCAGCTGCAAATTCATTCAAAATGACTGGTGTAAAACATATTGGCTGAGACCGTCCCTTGTTTTTGCTCGTCAAGGAACTGTCAGAAAAGGTTGTTGTAGAAGTGAACATTAGAAAGCATTACATGTGCACAGCGTTACGAACAGTGCCAGTAGGCATTCCATCTGGGCTTGGATGGAATAGATTTGATAACATCTAAAAAAATGCATAATGTAAACATCTATGAATGTGTAGATACTAAAGTAATTATAATAAAAATTAGAAGGTGACATCAATGGCCTGTCTGAGAAGTAACTAGTTTGAACATTGCATTATGTAAAGCTCTGCCAGAGATAAGACCATGGTTATGATAAAAATGTTGCATTTCAGATACAGCCATGTTTGTGAGCAGCTGGTATGAACTATAATCTGTGTATGCTAAAAAGTATGGTTTAAAGAATACTTAAGACTCCTGTATATTACGGATTAACAAAAATGTTTGGTAACCTTTACACGGAAAATTCTATCCAGATGACAGAAATAAGGAGAGAGACGAAGAGACACTTTCACTGGCACACCAGGCAGAGTGATCTGTCTTGCTGTCTATTGTCATGCTAAACAGACAAATTAGCTAACCTCGCAGAGGAGGAAATGTGATACTCTAGCTGACCAAAGGAGGGAAGATGGGAGGAGTAATGTGTGATGGAATTAAAACACACAAAAGATTAATCTTTTAAAATGTCGGTTATTTTATTTATTGACATTTGTGTACCAAGATGGTCCTTTTAGTTCAAAGAAAACCTGTTTTCAGGAGGCCCAGGGAGAAAAGCTCCAAGTTACATATCTTAATCTACAAGCAAATAACAGTGAATAAAAATAATATACAAGAGAGATTATTACAGATACAATATACAAGAGAAATTGTTACAGATTGACAAGACAGTATTACAGCATTTGTACAGGAAAACATATGAACATACAATACCCATTATACAACATGGCCTAAGCATATCAGCACAATGCATGTTTAGATTTTTCTGCTATAGTCAGTAGTTAAAACGTTGATTCATTTTTAAGTGTGTAGTTGCGATGTTAATTAGTTGTGATACAGAGAAGGCATGAATTATAAGAGAAAGGGTGGGTTTATTAGAAGAGAACAACATTAGAGGATTGTTAGCCAAATCTTAGGTGGTTGGGAGGCAGTGTGTGTAGACAGAGGGAGGGAGAGAGTAGAGGAGAGATTAGTAAGGAGCAGAGCATTGGCATAACCAGGAATTGTTTAGATGCTGTTTTATGGATTTTTTTAAAAGCTAATAGATCAAAAATACTTCTGGTCGATAGAGGGAGAGAGTACCAGCAATAGTGTGAGTATAGGCTTTGTCCTGTTTTTTTTTTTTTTTTTTTTTTGAGGCTCTGAAGATGGTGAAAAGCTTCTTATCTTTGGACCTAAAGGTTCTATTGGAGTTGTACGGTTTGATGGTGCTATTCGGATCAGGACAGGCTAGGGGCTTATTATGTTGTGTACTGTTTGGAGTTAGATATATAGGAGGTGATTGGGGAATTCTAACCAGTTTAGAATTTGTAATGGTCCACAGTAATGTATGCTAGCTTTGGAATTGGTAGTAAACTTTGCCACTTTGTTGTAGTATTGTTCCATTTTGGATCTAATGGAAGTCTGCAGGTTGGAAAGAATACAGGCACCGTACAGAAGGGAAGGTAGAAAAGTTTTAGCAAGGGTGATTTTTGGTTGTTGAGGTCAAGGAGTGTTTGTTTCTGTATAGGATGCCAAGTTTGATTTTTTTTAATATTCTGTTGAGCATGAAAATCAAACTTTAACTGATCATTAATAAAGGCACCTAGCAGTTTAGTGTGATGTACTGTTTCAAGAATGGTATCAGTGGAGAGTATTTTGAATTGATTAATGCCTAGAGAGCAACTTTCTGGTAGGAAGATTTTTTTTTTGGGGGGGGGGGGGGGTTAGAAATAGTTGACAGTAAGTCGAGATTCGAATGCAGGGAATGTTTGTTGTGTGATGTGAGAAGTTGGGGTAATGTAGGAGAGTTGCATATAATAGTGGAATCATCTGCATACTGAGAGTGTTCCAGTGGATGAGGCAGTGCTTAGGTTGTTTGTAAATGCATGGAAAAGTAGGGGACCAAGGATTGAGCCTTGAGGGACTCCAGTGAGGGTGTGTAGAATGGGGGAGATTTCATTTAGCCAGTTTACTGCTTGTTTTCCTTCATGCAGGTAACTGTGGAACCACTGTAGGGTGGTTTGGGTAAGGCAGAGGTTTGAGAGCTTGTCTAAGAGTATGGAACATGAGACAGTGTCAAATGCCTTAGTAAGGTCGAGAAAATTGTTGATACAAGGTTACCTGTGGCTCTTGCTCCGTTTATAGATTCAGTAAAAGATAGGAGAGCTATTGATGTGCTGTGGCCTGGGTGGAAAACCTTGTTGGGTATGTGTTAGAAGGTTGTTTTGTAGTAGGTAGTTCATTAGTTGTTTGTGCATACATTTTTCTAATATTTTGGAGATGGCAGATAGAATTACTATGGGTTGGAAGTTGGTCAGGTCAGTAGATTTTCCAACTTTGTGTAAAGGGATGATGTGGGACATTTTCCATATTTGTGGTACTAAAGCTTCTGAGATGATCTGTTGAGCAAGATGCCGATTGGGTAGGCAATGGAGTCGGCAGCTAGTTTAAGGTATTGGGGAGGGACGTTATCTGCAGAGGGAGAGCAGGGTTTAAGTTTTAGCAGAAGTCTTTTTAGAAGACTTGTAGGTACTGGTGTAAGAACTTGGTTGGGTTATCAGAAAAGAGTTTAGGGTTGCTGAGGTGGAGAAGGCCTGCATTATCTGAAGGGGCACGAGTAAGAGAAACTGTGGAGGAAAAGGAGGGACTGGAGTTGGAGGTATTAGAAATCAAATTGGCTATGGATTGTATGAAGTATAAATTAAAGTCTTTGCCTATTTGAGAAGGAGGAGTGTTAAATGAAAGGAAGAGGTCTTTTTTTGTACCAGGGTTAAGTGGGGTTGAGAGTGTAGATCAGAATTTTTTAGTTATGGTTTTGTGGTCCTGTTGTATGTGGGTAAAGTATGACCGTTTATCCTTGACAGATGGTTTCTTTACTTTTACAGCTGTTTGAAGTGTTTTAGAGCTATTGCTTTTCTACTTTGTTTCCAGTGACACATCCCCCCCCCGGGCTTGATCCCGTAGTTACATAAGGGGCAGTATTCATTTCAGCTGTGGACTGGACCTAGAGTGTCCAGTAAGTTTAGAAAGCTGGTATTGAAATAGTGCACAGCTTAATCTAGTGGGAGGTGTTTTACAGGTGCACAATTTATTTTGTGAAGTAGTTTATTGAATGTGTCTTTTGTAAAATTAGTTACGTTATGGACAGACTTTACAGTGTGTGTTTTTGGTAGTTGTACATTAGCTCTAATGGCGAATGCTGGTAGGTAGTCAATGAGGGAGTTTGGCAGTGTGCCACAAGAGTTCAAGTTAGTAGGATGTGACACCAGAATCCAGTCTAAGATAGACTGTTGAGTGTAGTCCTTATTGTACCTAGTAGGGGTGTTAATGAGTTGAGAATAACCGTATAGGCTGATGCTATTAGTTGGTAATTCTGATGAGATAGACTGTGTTAACATCATCTAAAATAATAGTCTTAAGTCCAGGAAAGTATGTTTTCTAGGATGGGTACATTTTGACCTGCAGGAGTACAGAGAACAATGATGCAGATTTGTTTTGTACTCTTAAGACTTATGAAGGATAGAAGGATTTCAGCATTGGGGAGTGTGGGGATGTTGTCAGTAAATGGAGTAATATTAAGGGTGTCGGGGTAGAGTAGGGCTACTCCTCCACCTTTCTTACTTCTGTCTAATCTAGTTATGCAATAGTTTGATGGTAATAATTCAGAGTAGTCTATGGCAGGATTTAGCCAGGTTTTGGTTAGGGCTAGGATGCCTGGTTTGTGCTGGTCTATCCAAGCATGGAGAGGGATATTTTATTTCATATGCTCCTAAGATTAAAGGATAAAGTTTAAGTTTCTTGGACATGTTTTAGTTTCTTGGCAAGTATTAGGACCTGGGTTGGGGTGGATATCTCCACACTGAAGCAATACAGTGATTAGGAAAGAAAGTGTTGTGTTTTTTTGAGGAATATATGCAAGAGGTATAAGGCAGGATTTGCTGTGTGGAGTGTATGAGAGATTTGGAGCACAGTAATAGGGGAGGGAACAGAGAAAACTGTGGGGAGATATCAGAAAAACTCTACAATGAGATTGGTAAGTGGTAGTTAAGGTATTGGATAAGGAGTACGTTTTTGCAGTTTGAGGAGGTTAGTGATGTTACATGTGTGAAAAGTATTAACAGAGTTGTTAGACTGGTTATTAAAAGGATTTTAAGAGAATGGGATATGAATGAGAGCAAATGTTGGTGTTAAATGCGGAATGTGTAATGTTTAGGGGGTGGTGTACCTATTGGGAAGGTTTGGGAGTTGATTGGTGGAGCAGGGATTACTTAGATGGATGCTCTCATAGGCTGAAGAAAAAGAGGGTGGAGATATTGAAGTGCAAATGTAGGAGTAGTGGAGGTGTGTGGGAATTGGGGGTAGGAAAAGTGGAGTGGAGTGAGCCCTTGCGGAGCGAGGGAGAATGGAGCGGGTAAGAACGTGGTCACACCAGAAAAAACTCTCTAAACAGTAGAACAGCAAGTAAGTGCCAGAGTTCTCAGAGTTGTAGTATAACTCAGCTAGTCAAGTTTAAAGGAAAACATCCCTTACAAAGTCTCTGTATACCAGCTGAGTTTAACAGCAAAAGTAACAGTAAGGTATGGGTAATCCTTGGGGAGTTAACGCATGTATCTGTTCAACAATTCATAAATACAGTATTTTCAAATCACCCTACTATGCCCAATTAAGAAAGAATGTTTTTAGTATTTCTGAGAGATGTGGAGACTCAGTTTAGCTGTATGGAGAATCAGAAAACTATCATCCTGGGAGTGTGTGCACCACTTCCTAGTCAATTCAGTGCAGTAATACAGATAACAGAGGTATTTTCATAATGGAAAGACCTACATTAGTAACTCGAGTGGTCAGTCACTTATGTTTCTGCTCCTGTTAGTCCTGTATGCTAGAACACAGGGATGATTCTGCAGGCTGCACCTCATAGAAGGTGGGGAGTGCAGACAAGGACTAAGATACAAGGACAGGGAACTATAAAAAGAGGGGAGACAACATGTTAGTGTAAGACCGTGAAAAAGGAAATTTAAAATGAATGAAAGCAGTGTATTAACAGGAATACAGTAACCGTAAACTATAGTGTACGCTCTATAATTATTGCTACAGCAAAAGTCAAATTAAGCAGTCATAACTTCATTCAAGAAATGTCTAACAGTATTTAAGAATGGAGCTTAAAAGACATTAATGTGTTAGTAGCAGCATTTCCAAGCTATGCATTTAAGGATACATACAAGGTTGAGAACAAAAACTATCAGCACTAGCACATAATATGGAGCAGTATAAGAATACACATCTGTAAAGATTTCACTACAGCAGTCAATATTTTAAATGTACTGTGTTCGTGAGCTGCCGTTAAGAAAAACACTTCAGATGAAGCTCATATAGTAATAGTTGCTACACATTTTGCAGCAGCACATTACATGGTTCAGCACAGGACAAGTAATGCGGTAGAGCAGCTTAGCTATACAACCGCGTAGCAATAGCCACCGCAAATGCAGTCAGTCACCTTTAGCAGTGTAAAATCTTAACAAAAGCATTTTATCTACAGCAACAATGGAATATAGCTACATAATTACAGAGCAGATATCCTATACTAATATACAGAGTTGAAAATGAAACAAGTGTTTTAGCTATAACTGCAATAGAATATGGCTAAATAATTACAGTGACAATATCCTAGCCCTATGCTATTATACAGAGTCCAAAATAACACTTACGTGGTGGGCATACAATGCCAGGGGACACAGCCAGCTTCTACCATCTACACAAGGATTTTAAAAATGGCGCCCATAGTACATGTAATCCAAGTAAACGCCCTTTGGACATTAGGTGTGTGGGGGAGGGCTTAGACTGGTAATCCACAGTTGATTAGCTTCATCAAAATATTGATATACAACCTGGTCACACCTCGCGTCAGAAAAAACTCCTTCTAAAACACTGGAACAGGAGGTTAAGTGCCAGAGTTCTCCAAGTGGAAGTATCACTCGGCTAGTCAAATTTAAAGAAAAGTATCCCTTACAAAGTCTCTCTATACAGGGTGAGCTTAACGGCAAAAGTAAGGTATGGGTTATCCTCAGGGAGTTAACTCATTGTGCATCTGTTCAACAGTTTGTAAATACAGTGATACCAAATCAGCCTACTATGCTCAATTAAGAAATAACATTGTTAGTATTTCTGAGAGATGTGGGGACTCACTTTAGTTGTATGGGGAAATCAGGTGACTATTATTCCTAGGAGTGTGCGTGCCACTTCCTAGTCAATTCAGTATAGCAGTAAAGTTAAGTAACAGTGTTTCTGTAATGGAAAGACCTACATTAGTAACTCGAGTGGCCAGTCACTTATGTTTCTGTTCCTTTTGGTGCTCTACACAAGAACACAGAGGATTCTGCAGGTTGCACCCAGTAGAGGGAGGGGACCACAGACTAGGAGCAGCTCAGCAATGAGCCAATACTTCTGTAAGTTTTTTCACAGAATGTGTAACATCAGTAGGAAACTCGTTTGTAACAGGCACTGCAAAACAGTAAATGATACGCTTAGTGAGGCCTTTCAAAGTTAGCAGCATTTCTCAGCTCTACCATTCTAAGTGAATAGAATGGTCAATGTGACAGTCCAGCCATGGGCATTGGAATCTCAAACACTGCCCTTACAGTTAACTATGGGGAAGATTTATCTTTGGAAGAAAAACTCATCTGGATGACCAACCCCAGGAGGTTGTTAAAGGTTAGAAGACTGAATAAAATTAGTAGTGACTACTTTTTTTCTTGTGCATATGAGTTTGCAATGTCTAAGAATTCAAGAAAAGATTAAAAAAATATATATTTTTTTCTCCCCCCCCCCCCCAAAGTATCCGTTTCCAAATTGTCTGTATCAGGACATTTTGTAAACAGTTTTTAGAATCTGTCAAATCTGAATACTCTGAATCATTTTTCCACTTTCCTCTCTCTTCCCTTCCACATGTCCAACTACTCTCCACTTAAGAAAATCTTGTCAGATCTGCTTATGGTATAAAAATACCTCTATAGGCACTTCCAATTAAATACTGGGAGCTTTGTAATTTGTCAATATTCTTTTCTCAAGCCCTTCTTAACTCTTCAGATTGTTTCTTTTAATTATAATGAAGTATTCTGTATGTCTTACTTATCAGTTCCTTCTTGGCAACAGACTGTTCTTGGTTCCTTCTTGACTTTACCAGGGCTGGCATTTCAATATGTACCTCTCTCCATTTCTCTTTGCTTATACCCTGCTATCAGACAATCCACTTATGCTGTACTGATGGGGCCAGAAAATGCTGAAACATGGCAACATCTGCAGCCAGTGGTGTTTGGCTTTATTGGCCTGAATGAACTTTTAAAGACTTCATTAAAAATTCATGGGCATTCAGAAACCATGTTGTTGAAGCATTGACATGCCCTTAAGGGGTCATCTGCATATACGCCATTGGCCTCCACTACAGGTGGTTTATAGAATTACATAGTGAAGACTGTAGCTTAGATGGGTCTCTCTTGCAGTTCTTACTGAATGGTTTACTTGTGTGACCTCTTACCCTTTGGTTCGGACCTCCATAAGTTAAGTAATCTTTGTTATGTAACTAAAACAACTGTTTGGCTTTATCCTGCAAATTTACTTTTCCTGCCCAACAACCTGTTTCCAATATCCTGGCTCCTCAGCTAATTTCCTCCAAATGTGTCCAGCCACCTCTTGCATGTGTAATTTATTTGCAGTTATCCTTGTAGGTAAGGTCTCCTTTCGCCAGTCTTTCTTCCTAAAATGCTTTGTTGAGTACAGTTAATAATAATCTCATTAATAACTTGTGCCCAGTGGACTATTCTATCTGCACTGGATACCCCCAAAGAACTGAAATCACCTTTTTTCAGTACAGATCTATAGCATTCTGCTTATGCTATACATGCAAGTCTCAACTGCGGTGTAACCTTAACATATTCCCTTGATCTAGTAATCCTAAAGTTCCTTCATTCCCAGTAAGAATCAACTTGTCCCACCTGACCTTCCCTTTTTTTTGCTGGCAAACTCCTTCAATGCTTTACTAATTGTAGTCCATAACCTCTCCTCAGGTTGTAAGAAGTATGCCTCATGTGTACACAGCACTAGAGTGACTACAACCACTTTCACAGATTGTATGCAATTGTCCATATCCACAGCCTTCCACTGTTTTAATTTTTGTAACCATCTTTTGTTTAGCTTTATCCTTTAAATCTTTAACCAACAGGTCTACTACTTTTTTTTATCCCAAATGCCCAAACATTTAATTTTATCATGCCCTTATACATACAATGATGCTGGATCAATTTATGAAGATAACCTACAGTTATTGCCTTACCTTCATTTTATCATTTTATACCCAGAAAATGCTTACAATTGTCTCAAATATTTAAAAGAATAGGCATATCCTGTTCCGGTTTAGTCACGTACAGTATAACATCAGCAGCAAACTGGACTAGTTTCTCAGTTTCCATACAGATTTTAACATTGTATTTGGAGCCCTTAGCTAGGAAAATAAGATGTTCCTAAATTCAACATGGAGAGCAGGCATCCCTGTATAGTGCCTTTACTCAAACCAAACCTGTCTGAGAAACGGTGCCTTCCATCTTTATTCTCACCTTTGAGTCTTAACACAGTTTCAGTATTAGATCCATTATTTTTTGTGGAAATGTGAATCTACTATTGCCCTGCTCATAAAATTCCAGCAGACCCTGTCAAATACTTCCTCTGCATTGCTGACTCGGATTATCACTGTTTCATCAATATCAGATGTCTTCCTCCCTCCATGGCTATCACATTTGGCAGACTTTTTTTACTATTTTCTTAGCCAATATGCAAATAAAATACCTCTAACTTAAGATTAAATTAGACTTTATGATCCAGGACCTGATGGGTCCTTTCCCTCTTGGTAACGCAGCTACCACTGCACTTTCTAAGCTGTAGGCACTTCCTAACCACTCAGATTATTATTAAACATTACCTTCCAAATCTTTTAGTTTCTTGCCACCTTGCTTCTAGACTTCTACAGGGATACCACAATTTCCTGGAGATTTTACCGATTGGTTATGTGATGGGCCCTCTTTACCCAGGGCGGAGATCAAGGAGCCTCAATCCTCGCCAATGACAACAGTGAGACCATCACTAAAACTGGGGTTGACTTACTCAGTATTTTGATATTCATACACCCCAGTACTCAAAAGAAATATACTTTTGACAACTATGCCAGTTGTACAACAACACTCACAGTATATTTGGCTACTTCTATAGCATGTCCAGCGTTTTATGTGGGAAAATGCTCTAGGCTGTTAAAGGGATGAATTATTAAGCATATATCTGCTATTAATAGAAACATATAAACAAATGCCTTGGCAAAACATATAAATAAGAAGGGGGCTATGCATGCTTTTAAATTTAGAGTTATTAAAGGTTTATATAGAAACTCAAGAGGGGGCAACATAAATAATAATTTGGAAAATGCTGAACTTGCATGGATTTTAGAATTAAATGCAGATAAGATACTTGGCTTAAATGGGGCAGTTAGCATAAAGCCTGTTTTGCAAAGGAAACAAATGATGCTGCATTAATTAGTATTTGATTCATTGATGATTTTATGATCTAATTAAGTGTTATTGTCTTTTTGTTTTGATTGGTTGGCTGTGTCAGATTTGTATATTTAAAGATGGTTGTGTAACTACATTTTTATACACTGAGGAAGGGGAAACTAAAAAGCTTTGTTTTATTTATTAAAACAGTTAATGTTTCTGTCGTTTGTTTCTTATTACTTTATTCTGTGTTTTTCAAACGTAGTTTACTGCTGTTTTGTTCCTCCTTTTTGAACATCATCCAGGTAAGCATGATACAATCTACCATCCTCTGGAAAGTTGCTGGGACATTTTTCATTCCAAATGGCATCTTCATGAACCCATATAATCCAAAAGGAGTGACAAAGGCTGACCTTTCTCTAGGGACAGGAATCAAGAACACCTGCCAGTAGCCCTTGGTCAGATCAGTACTGGTCAGATGCTTAGTCTCGCCCATCTGCACTAAGGCTTCATCTGTCATAGTCATGGGGTAAGCATCTGACTCTGTGAGACTGTTTAGTTTTCTGCAGTCCATGCTGAATCTGATGCTACCATCTTTCTTTGGTACCAGCACCACTGGGGAGGCCCAGGGAATGCAGGACTCCTGGATTACCCCCAGTTCCAACATTTCCTGCATCTCCTCCCTCACAGTCTGACTCACTCGGGCACCCTATAAGGGGCCTGCTTGATAGGCCTTAGGGGTCCTGTATTCACCTGGTGCTACACCAAGTGGGTGCACCCAGGTTTCACAGTGAACATGCCCCCAAACGCCTGCAACACTGCTCAGATTTCTCGAACCTGGATAGGGGATAGCCACTGGGAAATTTCTACCCCCTCCACAGAGGTGTCAGTCTGAGCCTCACTGAGATCATCAGTCACCAGACCCCCCTCAGACTCCTCCTGCCATCCACTGCAGATACTCAGCACTAGGGCCTCCCCATCACAATACGGTTTCATCATGTTAACATGGTACAGCTGTGCCCCTGCCTCCTGCCCATCAGGTTTCCCATACAACGCCACTGACCTTCCTTACCACTTCAAAGGGTCCCTCCCAAGCTGCCTGCTGCTTACTCTGACAGGAATGAGGATCATAACCTACTGTCCCACAGCATACTCTCAGGCTTGAGCCTTCCTGTCATACCAGACCTTTTTCTGCTGTTGGGCTCCTGCCAGGTTCTCCTGGACCAAGCCTGTGAGCTCCTTAAGCCTTGTCCTCAGGTTTAGGACATATGCACAACAGACACCTTGTGGGATTCACACTCACCCTCTACTCATCACAAATCAAATATAAAGGCCCTCTCACCCTATGCCCATACTGCAACTCAAAGGGTGAAAAAGCTGTAGATTCCTGGGGTACCTCTCTGTTTGTAAACAATGGATGGGGCAAATATTTGTCCCACTTTCTCTTAAACTGGTCTGCAGCATGGTCTTTAGTGAAGAGTTTAACCTCTCCACAAGACCATTAGTCTGGGGATGGTAGGGGGAGGTCTTTAGGTGCTTCAACTCACAATGCTTCCACAGACAAGCCAGCAGGTCCGACATGAAAATGGCACCTTTGTCAGTCAGTATTTCTCTCAGGAAACCCATTCTGCTGAAAATCATTAAAGCATTTGCCACCTTCTCTGCCTCAATGGAGGACAGAGCCAATGACTTGGGGTATCTAGTAGCATATATTACTACAACCAGGATATATTTCTTCCCTGTGGAACTTGGTGTACTCAGAGGCCCCAAAATATTCATAGCTACCCTCTGAAATGGCTCTTCAATTACAAATGCATCAACAGAGCTTTAACCTTGTCCACTGCCTTGCCTACCTTCACTGCTCTCAGGTCCTGCAGAACCCTGTTGCATCCTTCGCAATCCCAGGCCAATAAAAGTTCTGCATAATACATCTCCTGGTGTGCTTTATACCCATATGACCTGCAAAAGGAATGGCATGAGCTATGGCTAGAAATGCTAGACAGTAGGCTCTGGGCACTACCAACTGATGTATTACCTCACCCTCTAGCCCTCCCTCAGGGGTCCACTCTGTGCAGTAACCCTTTGTTCCAGTATACAGACTCCCCTTTTCCTTGAGCATCAGGTGCCTCCTTAGCTACCTTCCTCAAGCCTCATAATGTAGGGTCCGAAAGCTGAGCCTGTCTCAACTCTGCTTGAGGCTATATAGTGAAGTGGTTATGTTCTCCTTACACGCGAAAGGTCCCCAGTTCAAAGCCAGGCAGAAACAGAAACTTCTGTCACCCCGCCACCTCACCTTCCGCAGGAAGCCTAGTATCTTCTGACAGCAGTCTCTCACTGTTAGTCCGAGTACTACCACTCACCTCTGTTCTTGCAGTTACCCTGTCCAAGGGAACATCAGTACATACCAGCAGCTGTGGCTCACTTTCAGGCTCACTGATAAAGGGTAGCTCCCTCCCCGAAATAGCCACACCACCGGACCCAGCTTCAGGTGTGGGGTCTGTCTGGGTCTCCTCAAGCCTGCCAGACCTACATACCCATCTCAAAGACAGACTGCATGTTAACTGCTGCACACAAGGTACTATATTATTAAAATCATTCCCTATCAAGACTTCTGCAGGAATATCCTCAAATACTGCTACCTTCTTGCTTCCTTTTCCCCCCTCCCAGTCATGGTGAACCCTGGCCAAAGGTATCTGGAATGGAATTCCTCCTAAATTCTGATTGGAGTGGACTGCCCAAGGAAATACTGTTCCTCCAACCACTGCAGGCTTCACAATGGTTACATCAAAGACTCTCTCTCTCTCTTAGCAGTGGCCTGTATTCCATCCACTAAGATAGGATATAAACTCCGGTGATAAGTTTGGTACCCTTGTCTCCAAACAACTTACTACTGGCATGCTGTTATTCCTACTTGCTGGTCTCCTCACCTTTTGTTCCCAACTTGCTTCAGTGGACAACATTTGTATGCTACATGGCCCCTCTGGTTACATATAAAACATCTAACCCCTAAATCTTGGCTGTGTACCTGAATTGGTGGCTTCCCCCGTTACTGGCAGACACTGTTGTGGTGGTTTAGGCTGCCCACTATAGGTTCCATTATATGCATGGGCAGCACCGGTTACCCCTTTCTTGTGTAGTGATGCCCTGCTTGCTAAGTATAGATCCCCTTTTCTCGCAGCTCATCTGCAGAGTTACACTCTTGGTCTGCCAACCAGATTTGTATATCCTCAGGCAAAGTATTAAGGGCTTGTTCCCTCACCAAAAAGTCTGCCAGTCTTTTATAAGTAGTGACCTGACACCCACTCACCCACCTATGGAAATAAGTGTTTAACTCGGCAATATAATCATATACATTTTCATCTGCCTTGCGTCTGTTCACAAAACTTTTTTTTCTGTAAGCTTCAGGTGTTAACGTACAAGAGTTTAATAAACATTGTTTCACTCTATCACTGTTTAAACAATCAGTACCAGTCAATTTAGAAATAGCAGTTACAGCTTTAACCATGGAGTAAGCGGGTCAGGACCCAGAGCTCTTGGTCAGCATTATACTGTTTACATACTCTTTCAAATATATGAATAAAACTATCAGTCACCCCCTCTCTGTAAATTGTGGAAGAAATTTACTGACATTGCTTCTGGGGTCCTAGACCCTTCCGAATTACCTCCATGACCCTGTCAATCTCCAGACGTTTGGCCTCCAGTTCATGCAGCCTTTTCTTCAGCCTCAAAACATAGCTGCCTCTCTTCGCTCTCCAAACATTTGGCCTCCAATTCAAGTCTCTAACTCCAGATGGATTTTTAAGTCCCCTGAGGAAAAGCTGAACTGCCCTATTTCTGAAGGCTGCACATCCCCAACACCAGACTGGTTGTCCTCCAGGCCACTGGTCCACCCTTCAGCTGTATTTAAAGCTGAAATAATTTCCTGTTTAGCTTGGTTAGCATGCACCAGTCCTTTGGCTTCTCACACCTTGGCCAACTGGTTCTTTGTCAGCTTACCATAATCCTCTGCTGACATCTTTGCCTGCTTTCCCTGACTAAACTAAACTAACAAAAATAATACTGTTGTGGCACTGAAACTCTGAATGTTTACCTTGTGGCTGTTGAGAGTACACACACCTTAACTGACAACTGCCCACAGGCTACTGAAGTACAATTAATATCACCGCTACCTCCAATATGTGATGAGCCCTCTTTACCCGGGGCAGCGATCAAGAAGCCTTAATCCTCACCACTGATACCAGTGAGACACGGTCACTAAAATGGATGGATTTACTTAATATTTTCAAATGTAGCTCTCTGCATCAAGCACAATTCCCCCCAGAGCAGTTGCAAGTGACTGACACACCCACACCCGGATATTTGACACACACACACACACACACACACACACACACACACACACACACACATTCTCTCTCTCCTGGGAAAGTCTGGCACAGATTTACTAGCTGTGCCCCTTTATGCCCAGATAAAGTGACAATGCTGCCAGCCAGTCACTGTCAGGCTCTTACAAGAGTATCCAATTATACTGAGCAAAATCAATGCTGACAAATGATAAAGTGCAACTCAAGCAGCAAGGCTTTTCGGAGTGGCTATGGCATCACTAGAATAAGCACAAGTACTCTCAGAATGTTATAAGTAATCTCTAAAAGACCAGCCACAATAAAAGGTATAAAAATATTTAATAATAAATTAGAAAACAGTACAATAAACATCAGAGTTTCAATCACAGGAGAAATAAATATAACACAGTTGGACAGATTCAAACAGATGCAGAAAAACAATGCTTACTAATCTCATTGTAATTCCTAACTGTCTAAAGAAGAATTGTTCCCTAGCTAACAATTAATTCAGCAAGGTAAGATGAGATGCGGAAATGCTTACTTCCACTAAGCAAGTTAATGATCTTCAAACTTCCAAGTGACTACCGCTGAATTGACTGTGATAACAGTCAGATTTTTAAATAAGGTGCCAAAGAAAAAAATAAGCTGATCTGCAAGTTCCATCCCCTCAGTGCTGGTTACAGAATGCCACCACATTTGATCACATGACTCTGGGTAGAGTACAGACAGAGGTTTTCCGAGATCTGTTGCAATATTTGAGAACTATAGAATTCTTTTTTTAAACATTTAATCAGTTATAACAACACCGAGGGTAAATTTTTAGACATTAAGAAATAAGGCAAAAGACTGCTAAAAGATTAAGGTTGAATTCCAGCAGAGTGGTTGAGGTTCCAAATGGTAAAGAAACTAACAATAATGTATCGAAGAAATTGAGCTTTGCTCCAAAACAAAATGGAAACTGACAGCCTCACCAGGATTTTCAGAAGGTAGCAGTGTGTCAAGATGGAGGAACGGGAAAGAAAACATGGGCACTAGTAGTGCAAGCTATGCAGTGGCAGTACCAGAAGCCAAAAGGAAAAAGTTGCAAGAACAGCAGCTTTCAACAACAGAATATGAGCAACAAGAAGAATTTTTTTGTGGAACAGGAGGAAGAAATATTTTGTAAAGAAGTGAGTGATGCATCAGCATAAGGTATGTTTTGAGTTCTTAAAAAAAACTTAATTTGTCCAATTTTCACTTGAAGTTGATAAAGGGAATGCTGTGGTTGTTTAAAATATGAATTATTATTGTGGTGAGTTAAAAAAGATGTTAGATAAGAAATCTTATCAAAAAATTGCTTGGGCAGAAGTTGTGAAATGTTATATTATTGATGAGTGTATCAACGAATGGTGGTTGGAAGGTTTGGTTACTGCTAATATTGCTGATTATTTTAAAGTATGGAAACCAAAATTGGGTAAGGATTTTCATCTGTCCAAACTACATAAGCATTTAAGTGAACCTACTTTTAGGCCTACCGTGACCAGTCAGGGTTGTAAGACAGAACCACTGGTCATTTATGTAGATAAATGTCTACAAAAGCTAGTTCGTCGAAGTGATTCTTACATCAAAGATTGTTTTGAATTTAAGATTTTTATTACTGATTTGATAGTGGATGATTCAGTAATATTAGGGACAATAGATGTTTCATTATATACCACCATTCCAAATGGTGAAGGGCTCGAAATGGTTAAAGAAATGCATCATTTAGGAATTTTTACAAAAGAAGAAATTAGGCTGCTGACTGCGGTTCTGGATGTTATTTTGAGTTACAATTTTTAAAAATTTGGTAATGAAATATGCAGACAAATAAATAGCGTGGCTATGGGGGCAGCGATGGCACCTAGCTACGCCAATGTTTTTAGGTCTGGGTGGGAGAAAAAAACAGTATAGAGTTTTTTAATCCTATATTAATTTATAAGCGTTTTATTGATTTGTTTTATGGAAAGAAAGTATGAATAGATTAGAATTTTTAACATATTTGAATAATGTATCTGGTACCACATCATTATAAATTTGATTTAAAGAACATAAGGGTTAGATATTATTAGGACAGCTACTAAGTAGGGCAGGACCAGCTCGAATGTCACACTGATGGAGGAAGGGATGTGAATTTAACATGTGTACCAATAACAATGTTTTACAGCCAAGGGAGCCCGCAGGATTTTTTGCAGGGGGGTGCAAACCCAGAGCCCCACCCACATAGCTCACCCCGCCCCCACCCACCCCAAGCCCCACCCACACAGCCATTCCAGTGTCCCATTACTTGGCTATTTCTCCCCATTTACTGTAGACACTGTTCAAATCTGTGTGCATACTGTTTTATGCTTTAGTTCTACAATGATTACAGGCAGTTGGATTTAATTTACAACTTTTATTTCAAACATTATAGCCCAAACACTGAGACATTTACTAAACCTAAACAAAGCAATAGGCTTACAATGAAAACAGACTTGGCATTAAAGCTTCTCTACTTTTGAAACTCACATTCAATGAAACAGCATTGAAACCCACATTCAAAGAAAATGCATCTGGCCAGTGGCAGGTTATTTACCTTTGAACTGTTTTCAAGCAATAGGCTCCTTGCACACAGTTAGGGCCATGAAAAAGTTATTTGATTTACCTGATTGTATTAATTATAATATATAATTGAATTATATCCCTTGTATTATACAGCAGCACTTGTTTGAGTGTCTCTGCTGAAGTAAAAGTAATCTGAATAATTCCACATTAAAGATATCTGAAACTAATGAAGATGTTGTTGCTAGAAAACAACTGTATATTTCAGTGTTTCATCTACAAATTCAGTGCCTGCTGCCGTCAAAGAATAAATTGCCTATGTTAAATTAAAAAAAATGGTAAGCTGGTATATTGCAATAGAAAATGGATGACAAGCTGAAAAACAGGTTCATAGTTATTAGGCATCTCATCCAAAGGAGGACATCATGAGGACTGCAGCATACAAATGTATATGCTGTAGGAATAGAACCTCAAGCCTTTACATAAAGATGCAAGTATTCTACTTGTGGTGCTACTAACATAGCTTTAAAACTTTATACCACAACAGAGATACCATTTGCTAAACAAAACAGTTGCACATTGTAAATAGACTTGGCATGAGCAGCAGTGAACTTAGCTTCCCTTAAAACTCACAGTTCCTTGAAAATGCACTTGAAAATTCCACCTGCTAACTCTAACTTTGGCATTTCACTTTCTCTCTCACAAACATACCACACCCCTCAAGGCCTCAACCTTAGTGCAAGAAATCTGGGCAAAGCCTAAAATAAATAGGGATAGATTATAAATATGGCTCTCAAACTTAGAAAATTGCAAGAGTAACAGGATTTGTGTTAGTATGCATTTTTCTAAATGACATGACATCTAAAACTGAAATGTCTCATTTAGCAACTTCAATCCTTTTGAGGAGGAATATGGGGCAAAAATCTGGACAGCTGAGGGGTATGCTACCTCCCTGTTATACACACACCAAATAATTCTGGTCAGACTTGAATTAGTTCTGGGAAGGTTGCACTGAACGGCACAGTGCTTGAGCTGAAGTGGGTGAAATCCTGGTAGCCAGTGATAACTGATCTGCAGCTCAGCAATGTGAAGCATTAAAGCATTTTTAGCAGAGCATTGTTTCATCACTACCTATTGTGTTTGAACATAAGCTGTAGTTATTTTAAACATTTGCCTTTCTTGATTACTACAGAGTACATTTACCCACCAGAGCTATTGTGTTTTGACTTCAGTGTGGAGCTAGTTGTTGCAGGGCTTGGCTTTTAAGTAAGGTAGCAATGCTTATTTACCATATACCATTAAAGCCACCCAACTACAAGTGTACTAACACACAGACACTGCTATAAGACACTGGTCTGCAATAAAATGTAATGAGCTTCTGAAAATACTGTAATCCTGTCCTTTTATTACAATGAATATAAAATACTTGAAATAAGGTAAAAAGCTCATAATCTTGACCGACAAAACTACTTTTCCACACTTCAAAACAATAATAAAATCAAACCCTCAGAAATTTTGGAAAGGTATCTCTACTCTACTTAACCCCAGCAAACCAGATACCCCTACCCCAGACCTAAACGCTCCTGACCAAGACTTGGCTACCCAATTTAACTCTTTTCATTGAATCCATTTCCAAATTAACGTCATCTTTCTCTAACACCACTACATTCTCCAAAACTCCCTTACCATCCCCAACCATCTCTCTACCCTACTCTGCTACTACTTCCTCATTCCCATCTACTAACTCCCATCCCTCCACTCCTCCTACTCCTACTACTTCATCAGCTTCATCTGCCCCTAATTCTCCCTCTTCACACTCTTTTTTTCTCATTTAAACCTATACCCACTTCTATTATAAAGAAACTTCTTATGAAACTGAAGCCATGCACCAATGCTCCTGATAACATCCCTTCTTACTTTCCACCACTACATTCTCCAAAACTCCCTTACCATCCCCAACCATCTCTCTACCCTACTCTGCTACTACTTCCTCATTCCCATCTACTAACTCCCATCCCTCCACTCCTCCTACTACTTCATCAGCTTCATCTGCCCCTAATTCTCCCTCTTCACACTCTTTTTTTCTCATTTAAACCTATACCCACTTCTATTATAAAGAAACTTCTTATGAAACTGAAGCCATGCACCAATGCTCCTGATAACATCCCTTCTTACTTTCTTAGCAAAGCTGCTGAAGCAATTGCTTACCCTATTAGCATTTTAATCAACCGCTCTATCCAAGAATGTATAGTACCCCAAGTCTGGAAAAGGGCCTTTATCATACCTCTACATAAAGGTGGCAACAACAACAATGTTACTAATTTCCGCCCCATCGCTATTCTGTCCCCACATCTCTAAACTCCTAGAAAAGTGTATCCAACTACAACTCCTTCCACATCTCTTAGATAATCACCTACTAACTCCCACACATGGATTCAGACCACATCATAGCACTATGACCGCCCTCCTCTCCTTCCTTGAAACTGTAAATAAAGCCCGCGACTCTGGCCAAATTGTTTCTACCCTACTACCCGACCTCTCTAAGGCCTTTGACACTCTCTCACAGCCTGCTACTAACTAAACTTTCTAAACTTAACCTATCTCCCTACTCCTTGAACTGGTTCTCCAGCTAATTATCTAACAGATCTCAAGCATTCTAATGGAAAAAGGCCACCTCCTCATTTCTAAATACTCCTACTGGGGTACCCAGGGCTCTATACTGAGTCCCCTTCTCTTCAATATATTTATAAATGATTTCCGCAACTCTATCCCATTCTCAGACATCATCCACTGTTCAAATCTCTCAATGTGCATACTGTTTTATGCTTTACTTCTACAATGATTACAGATATTTGGATTTCATTTACAACTTTTATTTCAAATTTTAAAGCACAAACACTGATAGACATTTACTAAACCTAAACAAAGCAATAGTTTTACAATGAAAACTGACTTAGCATTAAAACTTCTCTACCTTTGAAACCCACATTCACTGAAACAGCATTGAAAGCCACATTCAAAGAAAATTCATCTGGCCAGTGGCGTGGTAAGTTTACCTTTGGGCTGTTTTCAAATCATAAGGTCCTTGCACACATTTTTAGACCCATGCAAAAGTTCTTTGATTCACCTTCCTGACTATTAATTATACTATATAATAATTGAATTATATCCCTTGTATAATACAGCACCACTTGTTAGAGTGTGTTTTAAATTTATAGTTCTGAACATTTTTCCTTTAAGCAATGAAACAAATCATATGAACTAATAATGACAACCTGCCCAATTCAGAACATTTCAACCATAAAGGACCACTCAAACTTGTCATACAATCCACCAATATCAATCAAGATGGAGAATCTCTGCAGAAGTAAAAGTCATCTGAATAATTCCACATTAGAGAGATCTGAAACCAATGAAGATGTTGTTGCTAGAAAACAACTTTATATTTCAGTGTTTCATTTACAAAATCAGTGCCTGTTGCCTTTGAAGAATAAATTGCCTGTGCTACATTAAAATAAATGGTAAGCAGGTAAATTGCAATAGGGAATGGGTGGCAAGATGAAAAACAGGTTCATAGTTATTAGGTGTCTCATCCAAAGGAGAACATACTAAGGACTGCACTTGTTAGAGTGTGTTTTAAAATTTATATTTTTGAACATTTTTCTAGTAAGCAGTGAAACAAAACATATGAACCAGTAATGACAAACTGCCCGGTTCAGAACATCTCAACCATAAAAGGCCGCTCAAACGTCTGTCATTACAATCCACCAATATTGGTCAATATGCACAATCTCTGCAGAAGTCATCGAAATAATTCAACATTAAAAATATCTCAAACTAATGAAGAGATTGTTGC
This sequence comes from Protopterus annectens, assembly GCF_019279795.1. Classification (NCBI taxonomy): domain Eukaryota; kingdom Metazoa; phylum Chordata; order Ceratodontiformes; family Protopteridae; genus Protopterus; species Protopterus annectens. The sequence continues at coordinate 1,405,178,357 of NC_056728.1, read as the reverse complement.
TATAAAACAACTTCTATTTCAGTATTTCATCTACAAATTCAGTGTCTGTTACCCTTGAAGAATAAATTGCCTATGTTACATTAAAAGAAATGGTAACCTGGTGTATTACAATAGGGAATGGGTGACGAGCTAAAAAAGAGGTTTAAAGTTACTAGGCATCTCATCCAAAGGAGGGCATACTAAGGATTGCAGTACCTAACTCCACCCCTTAAAATACAAATTTACATGCTGTGGGAGTTGAAGCTACAGCCCTCTGTATCAAGACGCAAGTATGCAACCTGCTGTGCTACTAATACGGCATGTTAAGTTGTCTATCTCGCCTTCATTCTTGCTGGATGGGTTCGGAGCAGACCTCGGCTCCGACTCGGCCACTCTAAAAGCTCGAGAGTTGGTTCCACCGGCTCGAGGCTCCCCTTATATCCCACAATGCTAGGCGAGAGTTACCTCAGATCTCGTTTGCCGCTACAGCTTCGAGGTTGGTTGTTTCTACCGGTTCCTGGTGAGTACTATTTTCTTGTGAAAATTAGACTTTAAATACCCCTTTAATTTAATATTTTTTCTTAGTTAGTGTAGGTTAGAAAACTTTTATTCCCTACCCAAAAAATTTCCGTTCCTTTCCTCAAGAACCTTTGGTTCTTCCCTTGGGCCTATAGGCCTTTCCTTCCCTAGTGGAGTGTGTGTGTTTATTGTAGTTTAAATTACTAGTATTACTAATATTTTTTTTGTGGTATTAAACTGACAGGGTATAACTAGTGTGTTTGTGTGCATGTTTGTGTACACCTGTTCAGTCAAAATGTCTAAAGAAGCAAAGGTCTCCGGATTCAAGAAGTGTGATGCGTGCTGTCAGAAAATGTCTCTGACAGACGCTCACACTTCTTGTGTCTATTGTCTGGGGCCTTTGCACCTGCAGGACTCCTGTGCTGTGTGCCATGGCTTCAGCCCCAGGGTCCTGCAGGAAAGAAAGAATAAATTAATTCTTAGAGGCTTACTCAAGCCAGAGGATTCCCTGTCTGTTTCAACAGGGAAGCCCTCTAAGGCATCTAGGTCTTCGGCTCCGGCAACTGAACCGAGACCTAAGGTTTCTCAACCTTTGCCTTCATCGGCTCCGGCTGGAGCCGATAAGTCTCAGTCCACAGTTTCTGTGGCTCCTCGGCTCGGCGGAGCCGAGGTTATAAGTTCCGTGTCGGCTCCGACCAGACCTTCGGAGCCGACAACTAGGAAGAGGTCCAGGTCACCATCTCTTGGCTCCGTTCATTCGGCTCCAGGATCTCCCCTGCTGTCTGAACGGAGCCAAAGGTCTCACTCCTCTAGGTCATCGAGGCTGTCGGATCATGACCTTCAGAGGGTAGTGAGTCGACTACTTAAGTCCGAGGCACTGGCCCAGATGCTTCAGTGCCCGACTCATCAGTCGATGCCTGCCCCGGTCCATCAACATATTCCTCCTTCGACTCTCTTGAGTTCGGAGCCGGGTCGTGTCGGAACCGAGACTGTGATTACGTCGGAGCCGATACAATTGTCTTCGGCTCCGTCATCGGCTCCGTTTTCTTCTTTGGAAGAATCTCGGCGCCGGACTTCCCTCGTCGGCTCCGAGGGGGTGAGTGGCATCGGACCCTTGTCCGACCCCCCTCTCCCTCTCGGGGCTTCGGCGCTGGTGAGTTCAGCTCCGACATCGGCCTCGGAGCCATCACTGTCGGTGCCGAGGGGGGTTCTTAGCTTCTCGGAGCGGGGACCTCTGGCTCTGCCTGACAGGGGTGCATTCGAGGTCATGCGGAGTGTGTTAGAGCCTGGCTCTACTCCACAGTCGGCTCCGTCCGCCCCTCCCTCTATGGTGCCTCAGGCTAAGTCAACTCACTCCCTCATCCCGGACCGCAGAGAGCCAGCTCCTCAGGAGCCCCCTGTGGGGATTTCATCCTCTTCCGAGGCCTCTCCTGATTTGGCAGAAGAGCCCCTCGGAAGAGGAAGTGTAAGAGGAAACACATTGACTCACCTGAGTCCATCACGTCAGACACAGATTTGGATGATTCTGAGGGTTCCCCCCGTTCCCCTTCTGAAGATGTCTCATTTGCAGACATTTTGGAGATCCTGAAACAGAGGGGAAATTGGCCAGCCCTCAACCCTTCGGAGGACGAATCTGTGTATCTTGAGGCGTTTGGCTCTCGTCCTTCCACCTCCTGGGTGTCCCCCTTGACCCCCTCATGCAGGTGGTTGCTAAGAAGGCATGGACGGCTCCTGATTCAGTGGACCCCACTCCCAGGAGACCCTCTAAGTTCATAACAGCTCCAGCAGACAAACAATTTTTAACAAAAGGAGTTTCTGCGGATGCTATGGTGGTAGCTGCTGCCACAAAGAAGGAACTAGCTGATCCTTCAGTACCTGTCCATCCACCTAACAAGGAATCTAGGTCCATGGATAGGTACGGGAAGCGGATGTTCTCCTCAGCGACATTTACCATGCGTTCGCTGAACTATCTGTGCCATTTTACTCTGTTTCAAAGGGACTTGATCAAGGAAGCGAGTGAAATGTTAAAGGATCCTACAGCTGCGGGTTTCCAAGACAAGATGAACACGCAGCTGGCTACCCTTAATTCCATATCCAACTCCTCCATGCGCCTCCTTTCTTACGCGGCTGATGGAGCGAGCAGAGCCACAGGGACAGGTGTGGCCTTACGTAGGCACGCCTGGATGCGGCTATGCAATTTTGCGGACCCTTTCAAGACGTCTTTCACGAACTCCCCTTTTGATGGATCATCTCTCTTTGGTCCTCAAGTGAAAGAAACCCTGACTAGGTGCGAGACGGATGGCAAGACCCTTTCTGCCGTCGGAGTCCGTTTTTCAACTCCTTCCAGGCCTTACCCCAAAGGCCAGAAGGGTGGAAAGATGTGGTTCCGTAAACAATCTCAAGGGACTTCACCTGACGCACAGAGTCGTTTTCCTACCAGAGGCAGAGGTGGGAATAACAATGGTAGACGTCACCCTAGGGGCAGGGGGGGTCCGCAGAACCAGGGCAATCGGGAAGCCTTCCCTGACAAGCCCTTTCAGCATCCCTGAGGTGTTGCCCGACTGCCCATCTTCGGAGGCAGTCGGGGGAAGATTGTCACTGTACCCAGAAGCCTGGCTATCCCTGACTCAAGACAAATGGGTACAGTCCATCATTTCCGAAGGCTATTCTATCCCCTTTCTTCGCTTTCCAAATCAGTCAAAAAAATCCCTTCCAGATGTTCCACCCGCTCAAAGGGATCTAGCAGCTTTGGAAATTTCAAAACTGCTTGCTAAAAGAGCAATTCAGCCAGTGCCAGCAGACCAACAAGGATCCGGAATCTACTCAAGGTTCTTTTTAGTTCCAAAGAAAACAGGGGACTGGAGACCGATATTGGATCTCAGTGTCTTGAACAAATCAGTCAAGAAAACAAGATTTCGGATGGTCACGCTGCAATCCATCCTTCCTCTTTTGGGCAAAGGAAACTGGATGTGCACTATAGACCTTCAGGATGCGTACTATCACATAAAATGAACAGACGCTCCAGAAGATTCCTCCGCTTCAGGCTGGGAACCAGTCATTTTCAGTTCAGGGCCCTGCCCTTTGGTCTCACCACTGCCCCGGTGTTTACCAAATGCATGGTAGTGGTAGCTTCTCACCTGAGACGACAAGGATTCCAGGTGTTTCCATATTTGGACGACTGGCTCCTCACAGCTCCCACCAAGCATCTCCTTCTGATGGCCAGAGATTATACTTTTCGCTTGTCAAAAACTGGGTATTTCAATAAATTGCGAAAAGTCTGTTTTGTCGCCTTGTCGTACTATTACCTACATAGGCGCAAATCTAGATACGATAAACATGTCTGCAAGGCTAACACATCAAAGGATATCAGACATTCACAAATTGGTATCACTCCTTCTCAACAACAACAGAATCAAAGCCAGGTTAGTTCTAAAGGTGTTGGGAATTATGGCTGCGCCATACCTCTCCTTCCATTAGCCAGATACCACATGCGGATCCTTCAGTGGATGCTTTTACTCAATGGTCATACCAGGAACTTCCAATGTCTCACACCATTGTGATCACGCAAGCGTGCAAAAGCATCTCATGTGGTGGATGTCTTCCCCATCTTCTGTCGGAAGACCCTTTGTTCCACCTCCTCCGGTTGCTACACTGACAACGGATGCCTCCCTGATCGGGTGGGGGCATTATCAGGGCAGGACAGTCCAGGGCACATGGCAACCAAACGAATGCCACTTGCACATAAATGTTCTGGAGATGAGAGCAGTGCTTTTAGCGTTGCAAGCCCTTCAAGACTCTCTTCCCTTGGGAACAATTGCAATCCAGACAGACAATATGTCTGTAGTGTGGTACATCAACAAACAAGGCGGAACCAGATCATACCCCTGTGTCGAGAAGCACTCAGACTGTGGCAATGGGCGATTTCTTCTCAGCGGTTTCTGATAGCAACGCACATCCCCGGGAAGTCCAATCATATTGCGGACAAGTTGAGCAGAGCTATTCTCATGCCTCACGAGTGGTCTCTGAAAGACTCTGTAGTGAGAGAAATTTTTCTCAAGTGGGGTCAGCCTTGCTGCTATCTTTTTGCTACTCCCCAAAACAGCAAGTGCAGAGAATATTTCACTCTATTCCCTTTACCAGGCCAACCCAGCAGAGACGCTCTAGTCCAAGTTTGGCCCCGGGGACTTCTTTATGCATTTCCTCCCTTCCTACTAATCTCTCAAGTGATACAGAAAGCTATCGCTCAGAAGGCCTCATTGATCCTCATTGCTCCTTACTGGCCTCGACAGGTGTGGTTCCCCTTTCTACATCAATTTCTATTGGAGCGACCGTGGCATCTGGACCTAGTTCCAGATCTTTTGATCCATCAGTTGGGTCAGTTACATCGCTCCCTCCCCTCTCTGAACCTCACTGCTTGGTTCCTCCAGTTCCAACCTTAGCCAGGCTTCCTCAATTATCTCACTCTGTTCGAGATATATTGACAGCTTCCCATAAATCTTCCACTCGAAAGATTTATTTGAGTAAGTGGAAACGCTTCTCATATTGGGCACAAGGAAAGGACATAGATCCTTTCACCGCTTCCATCCAACTAGTCCTTGATTTTCTAGCTGAACTCTTCCATGCAGGTTCATCTCCTCTACACTTAAAGTTCAATTGGCAGCTATTTCTAATTTTCATGTGGGTATTTCTGAATCTGCCCTAATGTCCCACAAACTCTGCAAAGCCTTTTTGAAAGGAGTTTTTCTTCTCAGACCTCCTATAAGAAATCCTCCTTCTCCTTGGGACCTAAATTTAGTTCTTGCTTCTTTGATTCTTTCCCCTTTCGAACCTGCAGCTTCCTGTTCCTTAAAATTGTTATCATGGAAAACTCTTTTTCTGGTAGCTATTACATCAGCTAGAAGAGTTTTAGAGCTTCAAGCACTCAGTTGTCGCCCTCCTTATCTTTTGTTTCATAAGGACAGAGTATCCTTACGAACTAACCCGTCCTTTTTGCCTAAGGTGGTCTCGACATCAAATCTAAACCAAAGCATTGACCTCCCTGTCTTTTCCCACAGTATTCCAATAGGTCTGAACAAAAATTACACTGCCTGGATGTTCATCGTCAATTGAGGTACTACTTGGATAGAACAAAACAATTCAGAAAATCTGATCAGCTGTTTGTCTCCTATGCGGAAAGCAGAAAGGGACTTTCAGTTTCAAAGGTATCATTATCCAGATGGCTAACATCTTTGATTTCCCTGGTATATGAAATTAGACAAGAGAAATTGCCTAAGAAACCTAAAGCCCATTCCACCAGAGCTTTGGCTACTTCTTTAGCCTTCCAAGACAGACTGCCTATTGACACCATTTGTGCAGCGGCTACTTGGGCTACTCCTCACACTTTTATTTCTCATTATAAGTTGGATTTAGCTTCTAGGCATAGAGCTAATTTTGGTTCCACTGTTCTCAGGAGTCTGTTCCGTTAGGCCACCCGGGACAAGGTGCTAGGGACGCGGTCCCATCCAGCAAGAATGAAGGCGAGATAGACAACTTAACATATAGAAGTTATGTTCTTACCATAACGTTCCATGTTAGTTGTCTTCTTCTCGCCTTCTTCTTGCATCCCACCCTCCTTCCCCCTGGCCTGGACAGACCTAGAGGAGTTGTGATCATGACCTCTCTTTCTACCACCTCTTTCTTAGGCATATGCTGTTGTGCATATTTCCTGGATCAGGATGTAGGTCACCCTTCTTTCTTCCTGTTGTTAGAGGTGGACTCTGTTTTAGAGTTATTCTGTTACTATTATAAGCTGGGGTTAGCTTACAAACGAGATCTGAGGTAACTCTCGCCTAGCATTGTGGGATATAAGGGGAGCCTCGAGCCGGTGGAACCAACTCTCGAGCTTTTAGAGTGGCCGAGTCGGAGCCGAGGTCGGCTCCGAACCCATCCAGCAAGAAGAAGGCGAGAAGAAGACAACTAACATGGAACGTTATGGTAAGAACATAACTTCTATTTTAAAATTCTGTACCACAATAATGATACCATTTGCTAAACAAAACAGTTGCACATTTTAAGTAGACTTAGCATGAGCAGTTGTAAACTTTTCTTCTCTTGAAGCTCACATTTCCTTGAAAATGCACTTGAAAATAAATAAATAAATTCCACCTACAGCTTCTAATTGTGCAGTTGGTGTTAATGCTGATGTACACTGTGTATATTTTCACTTTTTAGAAATCTTTCTCATGGAGCATTTCTACTAAAACTGGTCCCTTTCTTAAGGCATTTGCCTGTCTGATTTGAAAATGTATTATTCTTGTTTCTATATCCATAATTACAGGTGGTTTGCACCCTTAAAAAAAGAAACCATGTCTCAGTGGGCATGAGCATTTGCTGAATCAATAAAACAAAAATTTTAATTATGGCACAGTCAGACATTTATAAACCAAGCCCCAATGTACTAGTGTCTTGTGACTCAAAATGTAGACATTGTAGTAAGTGGAGTGTGGTATTTTTGGTTGTAACAGCCTCCACAAATCCATGCATACCATTGAGAGGACTTCTCTTAAGAAAGATTCTGGGCAGTGACCTTAATTATTTCACACAAAAAAGTGAAGGCATATCTGAGAATGTATTATTTTGCACAAGTAAAGTTTTTAAAGGATGTGAGCCAAACAGTCTTTCTGCAACTTAAATTTATAACAGGAAAATGTAGCAGAAAATATTTGTTCCAAGTGCCATAGCATCCAGAACGGTTTCATTTTAATGAAAGCAATAAGTAAAAGCAAGTCGAACTAAAGTGAGAAAAATGTATATTTTTTACTTGTGCAGCAGCAATGTACATAGTTTGTATCAATTTTAAAAGCTGACCACTCACTCCTTTTAATCGGCCATAATCTAAAGAATGTGCTTCACTATAAATGTCACAAAATATATTTATGTGACTGGTCTGTAGTCATTGGCAGGGCTGAATCTATAAAGGAGGTACAAAGTAATTGTCACAACCTACCATTTCACCTTGAATAAACATCATTCTACACATGGGAGGGGGGACACCTGTTTCATCAAAACTAATCAAGCGCCAACACATCGAAGAAAATGCAAGCACAGAGCACCCAGCAAAAACCCACGTGGACATTAGTGTCGCCAACCAAAATGGAACACATACCTTTCGACTATCCCTGATTTTGGCTTTTTTTTTTTTCTTTCTTTAAGAAAATGAGGCATTGCACTGATTAACTTTTCCTCAGTATATTTTAAGTAAAGAGGGGAAAACATTTAATTATCTCAAATGCGCCACTTTAACTTTTTGGCGCCAAGCTTGAAGCTTAGCTGACATAATTGACATCGATTCTGTGTGTATAAAAAAAATATCAGTAGGAACTTCTTTCTTGTGACAGTACTTACCTTAAGTGCTGCACACATGCCAAATCCGATTCCGATAATCTTTCTGAGGCAAAAGCTCTTTCTGGTCACAAAAACACACAACTCTCGTCGTTCACTCTGCCACTGGCAATCTGGATAACTACTGGCTACGCTGCGCAACTGTCAATGGTCAGAGAGGCGGGAGATGCAGTTTGAGGAGGAATTGAGGCTTGCTTGTCATATGCATCATATGACTGCATCCTGCAATAGCATATCAGCATCTCCTCCGAATGAGGCAGGTTTAACGAGGAAAAAAAAGTAAGTTGAAATAGAAAAATGTGTGGTTTTGCCAGTACATTTTTCGATTTCAACACACATCATCAGATAAATTAAGAAAATCCAGGGGGGTGCAAGTGCAACCCCTTGCACCTGCCTGCGGGCGCCCTTGTTTACAGCACAATAAACCACTCCCGTGCCCGATAAAAAGATATATATATATATATATATATATATATATATATATATATATATATATATATATATATATATACATACATACACACACACACACACACACACACACACACACACACACACACACACACACACACACACACACAGAGAGAGAGAAAGCTTGTGAGGAAATTACTCTATTTTTGTTTTACTTGGATTGTTTGTCTGTGTACTTAAAGGATTTTCGACTGGAAACAGACTGCCTGCCTTGCTTGGATTACTTTTGAATACTTAGTAATGCTGTACACTTATATATTTTCTATTATTTTTTGTTTTTGTTTTGACTTAGACAGGTTTAAATTCGCTACTTTTACTACTATTGTCGGATCTGATTAATATACAGTGATTAACTAGAAATATATGGACTGAATCTTCCACACAGAGAAGTTTCTTACACTGTCTTATCTTAAATTTACTTACAAAATGAACAAAACATTGACTTCCTAGACTTAATAGTGCATAATCTGCCAACAGGTTAAAGGGTAGAGTTTTTAAAAAGGAGTTACAAAGTAATTGTTATTTACATTACAGTAGCATGCATAAGAGTCAAAAAGAATATAGTGAATGGGCAATTTATGATACTGAGTTGACTAACAGAAAACCTGTACTTTTTAAATCTAGAATGAGATTTATTGGAAAGAAAATTATGTGAAAGCGGGTATCTGGGGACTTAAAATTAAGAATGAAGTTAAAAATTGAAAGTCAACTAATTTTACTGACTTAAAAGGTATTACAGGAGATTGACCTATTTTTGTCTCGCAAAGGTGGAAACATTTATGAGTATTTTTATAGAAATAATTTTAATGAACAAAAAGGAGTAAAATAAGGGAATGTTGAAGTGTGGCAACTATAAGTTCTGTCAATTTGTCTTAGAAGGCAAAGTAGTAACGATAGAAGCAAGAAATTATAAAATTGAATTAAGGCAAGAATATACTTGTAAATCTAAATTTGTGGTTTATGTTGCCCTATGTAACCTTTGTTCTGCATTTTTTTATTGGCAGGACATCTAGATAACTTTGAAAATGAATATATGAGCATTTGAGTGTTGTGGAAATTATTGAAAGTAATAATGGTTTGGCTAAACATGCTGTTGAAGCACAGTTTTCAGATGAATAAAATAAACTTCAGGTTTTCTATAACAGATCATGTATCCAATTATGAAATGAGGTTAGAAGCAGAAGATGAACTTGATTGGAAGAATTACAGTTGGCAAATCAAGTTAAACGCTTGTAGTTCCCCTGGAATGAATGAAAGGGAGACCTACAAAGTGGTTTTGAAGAGAAATGGGTTAAATCATTAAGTCTAGGAAGGGTCATGTGATGTAACACTATTTAAAAGACTTTTTGGTTGAATGCAGCTTGGTCTGAAGTTGTTCCATATTTTAGGAATGAAAGCGCTTAAAAGTTGCATTGTATGGATGTTTTATTTTGTTAAAGTTATTAGTTTTTTTTTTTTTTTAAATATTTTTAATGTTTAACTTCATGTTGAAACTTTTCAAAAAACACAGCAATTCACTGTACTCCCATACCCAAATAACATGTAAATGATCATACATTTTCAAGACAAGTAATGCACATTTCCCAAAAGGGCAAAACTGCTCCAAACTGAAGACTAACCCCGCAGGCATTACCCGTTTCAAAAAACAGGTTAATCATGTCAAAGTGCATGCTTGTTACTTCTACTTATGCAGAGTTAAAGCATCTGTTTGCATCAGCAATATCACCATTACCCTTCAATGCATGGAAAAAAAAATCATACTCATTAGATAAGCTTTTATTTTTTTAACTAGTTATTTGGCCATTTGTCTAACATTTAATACAACATGCTTTAGGGTTTTAACTAAGCTTGCTACACTTGCAGCTGCTATTGGAGTGTGCACCCTTTAACATTTTTAAAAATGTCCTTTTTCCTCTACTTACACCAGTTCCGCTTCCTGTCATTCCCCTTTTAAAAGAAATGCTGAAGTTCTTGAGGATTTTTTAAAAAGGTCACCCTCAAGAAGTTGTCAAGATATCACACAACTGGATTCTCGGAACTCTCATGAGCTTGAGTTTAATTCTGTCAGTTTACCATGAACCATTCAGTGAACTTCATGTCTCCAACAAAACCCATCTGTATATTTCTAAACTATACCCCTTCAACTTAGAGAGCTACAAGAGAGTAAACTGAGATGGAAACCTCAAACTAGCAATCCTGATGTATTATTCTACTGAGCCCCTTTGCTCTGCCTGCATTTCTAGTCAAGATAAGTAGAAACGCACTCCTCTCTATCTGATTTGTGGGCACCAATCTTTTCTAAACCAGTACAGGCTCTAGTGATGTATCTTTCATTTATTTTAGTTTTAAGCTACTCAGCATATAAGGTTGCACCCCCCTCACAGCTTCATTATCCCTACTAAACTTTACTATAAGCTACTAGTTTATAATTTCCCTAGAACTTTACAATAAAATGTTAAAAATCTTTTTTTGTTTTTCTTACTACCTTCAGTCACTTCACTTTTAGTAATCTTTAAACACGGTTACAAAGTAAAAGTAATGCTTTACAGCTCCCACTACTCATTTAATAAGTGCAACAAGTTTCTGGTCTTCATACCATGCTTCAATAGCTGGCTTGAGTCCAGGCTTCTCCTATTTTTTTTTTTTAACACTTTTATTGAACTTTCACTTATGACACAGGCAAACATACATTTATAAAAAAAGAAAAACATATTAACATGCTCACAGCTACAATTACAGATTGCATATATGTTTTGTACAATTATTGTCAATCCAACATTACATAAATTGCTCAATTCCTGCCTTCCCTTAAACCTCTCACTCCTCCATTATTCTGCATGTATTCTTCCCACAATTTCCATCTTTATGCAATTTTTCTCCCACCTTTTTCTAAAGATTCTACTTCCAATTATTTTATCTCTGTTTATCACTACCTCAAATACAGTTGGTTTACACTTTGATTTACATTTTCTAGAAACCAAAAAAATCCACGAAAGTAAACCAAAGAACAAAAAGCACGAATGTGAACTGGGTAGCAGAATACAAATTTATTAAGTGCTTTCGTCAAAATTACTGTTTGACTTCCTCAGAATAACATCCACATTACTAAGCATCATTTCATAACATAATTAACCAATTAACATACTTAATTGAAATAATTTCAAATATTTTTAAAAACAGACTCCCTTGAAATTACAATGTAAACATAATGAAACATAAAACTAGCCATAAATAGGCCAAGACAACAAAATTCCTATATGTATTTTTTTAAAACATTAAAACTATTGTGACTGTAGACTTCAGTTACTAAATGTGGTTGTACATCTATAATGTGTAACATATAATACATGATAATGTCCGGGATTGCACTACTCTCGCCTCTAAAGGTGAAAGTCCACTTTTAACTAAGAAGCTACTGAGAGACAACCTCATTTAATCCAGGACTCGTGGTGGCATTGACCCTAAGCTGCCATCATTTTTTAAATTCTAGCTGCAAATCAGTAGGGCCACCTCTATCATCCCCTACAAGCTGTTCCAACAATGTAAACTTAAAATGGTGACCTGGGTGGGTGTGAATATGTTTGGCCAATGCATTTTTTGATTACATTTCCCAATATCATACATATGATAATTTATGCGTGTTCTAAACGCATTCTTTGTTTTTCCTATGTAAAAACAAGAACACTCCTGAGACATACCAGCATAAACTACATTCTTAGTGCCACAGTTATTATTCTGATAAAACCTCACCCAACCGTATCCTAATATATAAACCTTGTCACCCTCCAAGATGTTTTTACACTGGGTGCATCCCCCACATTTTGTCATCTTACCGAGACCATTCTTGGTATACCTATCTTTGTTTTTTTCTAGTAGGTTTTTTGTCACTAGTATCCTTTTTGTACACTACTATAGGTGCCTCACCTACCTTAACATGTATGGTCTCATTAAATGAACCAATTTTTGGAAATGTCACGAATCAGTGGGAATTGTGGGGTATAAGATAGTATCAATCCATTATTATAACTATTATGATTACCAGTTGTCAGTCCACTGTTCTCTAGAGGTGCACACAATCTGGAAATATCAAGTCCTAACAAGGGATAAAAATGCCTTTCCACTCTCTTTCTGGTTACTTCATCCAATAATGGTTTCACAAAATCCTCTGGATAACCTGTCTTGCTCAACATACCCAATAAAACATCTCTTTCCTTGTGAAAATCCTCCAATTTGCTGATCATGCGGGCAAGTCTCACTCCCTGACCCTTCACAAGAGACCGCTTTTGGTGCAGGGGATGCCCACTCTCAAAATGGAGGAGGGAGTTTGAGTATGTTGGCTTTCTAAAGATGGTAGAACAAAACTGATTACTTGTGTAATCCTTACTGATCAGTATATCCAAGTAACTAATGGATTCAGAATGCGTCTCCATAGTAAATTTCAGAAATGAAGTACCGGTGGTTAAAGAACAGTAGAAATTCTGACAACTGGTCTGGACTACCATTCCAAAGGATGAGGATGTCATCCAGATATCGTCCGTAAAATCTTCAGTGTGACATCCCATCTGATGTAAAAACTTTAGACAATTCCCATTGGGTCAGAACAGCATTGGCAAAAATAGGTGCACAAGCTTCACCCATTGCAATTCCTGAACTTTGTTTAAACAGATATCCTTCAAATACCAAAAAGCTGTTCTCCAAGACCAGTTCCATCAAAGTCCTTAATGTGAGTATTTCTGAGTGTGAAACTGTAGTGTGGGTGGCATAGGAAGTCATAAAACATCTCAATGCCTTCATGGTGAGGGATAACATTAAACAGGTTTTTGACATCAATAGTTGTGAAAATGATGTCACTACTATAATATTCTTGTTTAATTTTCTTTAAGCAGTCCCACTGATCTTTAATAATACGGGTAAACTCACAATTTTTTAACTGGTGATCCAAGAATTTAGCAATGGAAATGGTCTTGGAGCCTTTTGCATCCACTATAGGTCTTAGTGGGGGGTGGATGGTGCCTTTGTGGATTTTAGGGATCCCAAAAATACTCGGATCCTCTGATGTTTGTGTGTACAAAAATTGAAATCTACCTCTGTAATTTGGCCATTCAAGCGTAGGTCCATAAGGACCATATCTACATGTCTGTATGCTGTATTTAATTCATTATGGGAAATTTGTTCCTATCCATCGCCGAATAGATGTCCTTGCATACTGTCAATATACCTATCTTGGTCCATGACCACCAATCCACCCCCCACCCCCCCTTATCGGGTTTCATAATCCGAATAGATTTGTTGTTGGAAATGTTATCCAAGAGTCTTTTCCTCTCTGGTTAAATTATAGGAGGTGAGGCTGTTTTTATTTCTGGAAAGATCTCTAATCTCTTTCATACAAAGTCCTTGAAACAGTTGAATGGTTGGATGTAATGGGGGGTTAAACAAACTAGTCTTTTACACATTCTAGAATGCCTGTTGCTTTCATTAGTTTCCCCAAAAATCACACTAAGGTTTAATTTCCTAGTGTATAACATTACATCTAGTAGAGTGTTTTCTATGGTAAATTTTTTGGAGGGTACAAAATGTAACCCTTTCTGAAAAAGATTTGCTCTTATTAACTGTGGCACTACTTAGACTTTAAATTTTGAAATCCTTATGATTAAAATTAAAAATAATCACATCATCACTTTGTCACTGTCAATTAAATCCGGTAGAATACAGTTTCTTACCAATTCCCGTCTCTCCCTCCCCGGATTGCTCTGGGGGGGGGGGGATAATAATCCCCCTGAAAATTTGCATTGGATTGTCTCCTGCATTTGTGATTCTGTTGTCAAATTCTCTCCAAACTCCTTAGGGATTGTCCTAAAGGGATAGAACATGGGGTAGTATTGCCACGGTATTCAATATCCTCAGTTGCATCACCAAACACTTCATTGGCATTAGAATTAAAATTACCCTGCCCAGAATTGCCATTTCCATTAGTTAACAATGGATAGGCTAAACCTGCTTCATATTCTTTAACGTCTGTCAAGTTTCTTACTCTTTTTCTCTTTGTTGTTGTTTCTTTCGGCTTATCCCGGTTAGGGGTCGCCACAGCAGAACTCCGGTCCGCTAATGTTTGGTAGTGGATTTTTACATGCAGAGTTACCAGCCCTGACGCACAACCTTCAACGAAGGCAAGCACATTCACACATGCCTCCACACAGAAGACACTCTAGCTGAGAATTGAAAGTGACGTCTTGCTGTGAGGTGACAACGCTACCGGAGCACCACTAACTTTGTTAATTTTGTCAGTATTAAAAAACACAGTATTATATTCATTAATCTTGTTACAAAAACTTGCATCCTTTTTAAAACAGGCATCCAATCTGTTAACGGATTCCTGTAACATAGCAAATTTTTTATAATTTCATCATTTTCTAGTAACCACTTTTTTGGCAGCCACCAGAATTAAACTGAACAAGGCCTTACACATAGGTGCCGGAAGCTGTTAAAGACCAGGGGGGGGGGGCAGAGGGTGACAGGGGCACTTAGTGAATTAAAAAGGGTAATTTTTTTATAACTATTTGCTACCACAACATAGGTTCACTTGGAGGACATTTTAAGCTTAGTTAATTCCCTTTTGGTGCTTGAATTAACATTTTCTGGTTGGTCTTAGCTATCCCCATGGCTGATAATCATATTAGCCCTAGAGAGAACAACTGTGATCATACCATAGATAAATTGAGGGGGCCATGTAAGAGATGCAGCATTTAGGAACTGCCTCTATCCATTAGTGGCATGAGGGGAAATCCTGGAGTACATTTTCTTTTACCCATCCTTGGATCCAAGTTGCATTTGAATATGAATGGATGAGCTTTGCTTTATTTTTATGGATAGTCTGTTCCGGAACAGTGGTAGCCTCTGTGATATATATCCATCTCTCCACAACATTCAGTTTAGATACCTGGACTGAGTATTTCTGATGCCATTTGACTTGTTGATGTTCAGTAGGTCCATCTGTATTATGTTGGCGGATGCTTTGTATGCCAGGCATGTCACCTCTAAGCAGTCTGTGGGAAACTGAGTATAGCAATAATTCTTTGAGGTGGTCCATACAAGACCTGTTTTTTAGGACTTGTATCCTTTTAGTACAGTATCTCTGAATGTATTTTAATTGTTGCATGGGGCTGGACAGATACATGCCAAAGTGGGCATTATACAAAATGATTGACATAATAAGAGCTTTGTAAAGGGGGACAACATCTCTAGATCTAGTCACAATTAATTTGTTTATAAGCTGTGCAATATAGAAAGGCTTTCTTATGTCTCTGGGCACATGTTGGTCAAAAGTTAGTCACTGTACACACAGGTTCCCAAATGCCAAACAATTGGATCAGTTCTCAGGGAGCATTGTCATGATTTTGACACCAGTTATTATTTGGGACAAACCTTCCTGCATGATGGTCAAGTCATTTGGGGATTCAATAACTTCTCCTAGCTTGCAGTCAACTCAAAGTTAGCTGGCCAAAGCTCTTTGGTATTTCCTTTTACTTTTGAGATGTATATGCCAAACAGAAAAAGTCTCAGCACCAAACCCTAGGGGACTCCATTGGTGACTGGTCTTGTCCCCTGTTTTGATCTCCTGCATCCTGTGAGCTAAGTTGGCAATGCAGCTGGTGGTGATCTAAGTGTTTGCTCCTACATTATTCATCTTTTGTACTACACCCAAGTAGGGGATTGTGTCAAAAGGCTTGGTCAGGTCAAGGTAATGTGGTGTGAACTGCTTTACCTTCATTCTTTGCTTTGGTAATTAAAGTAAAGCTTAAAATTTGCCCATGATTTTGAGCCTTTCACTTTCCTCTGGGCTGTTTTCAAACACATTTTTAGGGCCACGCATACACATATGCATTCTTTGATTCACCTTCCTGACTGTATTAAATTATATTCCTTGTATAATACAGCACACTTGTTAGACTTAAGATAGAGTGCATTTTAAATGTATTGTTTAAACATTTTTCCAGTAGGCAATGAAACAAAAATGCCTTAACCAATAATGACAAAACTGTCCTATTCAGAACATTTCCACCATAAGGCTCTACTTACACACACAACTGCATTTTAAATTTGTTTGAACATTTTTCCAGTAGGCAATGAAGCAAAATGCATACAGCAATAATGACAAAACTGCCCTATTCAGAACATTTCCATGATAACAGTCTACTTCTGCACACAATATATAAATACAGAATCACAGTAGTGTAAGTCCATAGGCATGAGCAACATACCACTAAGCTAAACCAGCAGTTTCTTTAAAGACAGAAGACAAACTTAAATGGCTATCATTTAGTGAATTAAGTTCTCACCATAGCTCTCAACCTCTTAGCACAAAAATACAGAACAAAGCCAAATAATGGGGGAATACAGCCACAAAAGAGAGACACATTTCAAATACTGATTTTATAACCTTAGAAAATTGCTAGAATAAAAGGTTTTGTTTTACCACTCTTGAAAACCAGAGGAACAGAACAAAAATGTGAGGCATAAATTCACAAGTGATGGTGGATAGGGACTTTAAGCTCTGTTTACCTGTACCCAAGGTACAGGGTTTGAGCTGGAGTACCTCTAGCCACCAGATGTATCCCGTTGGGGGCATTTCACACACATACACTTTAAAACATGGTCTTTAATTACTAGATTTAGACATCAATGTGTGTTTTTTTACATTTACTCCTTGGATATGATAGGGATTATTTTCCACTTACAGTGCAGCTACCTTTATGAGCCTCTTCACCCCACTGTACCTATTTATACAGCATTAATGCCCCCCCCCCCACCACCTGCTGACACACATTGTCAGGCCATGCCTGAAAATGTCCTCACCTGGGCCCTAGGATGAGAACATCTCTCAGACTTGCCAATGCGTCTAACCTAGCTGCATTTCTGAGCCTCATTCTCTGGCAGGGCTACAAAATGGCCAACTTAGCATCAACTTATTATCCCCAACATTTCACTGAGGGTTTGCCTCTGCATCTCCTGTTCTCCTGCTCACTATAGCAGGCATCCTGGCTGTTGACTAAACTCAGCTTGCCAGGGTCTTTGTCTGGGCTTTATCCCTCTCTGCTGTTGGAGCTGGCCATTGCCACTTTTTATTTTTCTATGTGGGTTTTCTGTAGTGTTTGATGAAGTGTTGTTTGCATGAAAGCTTACAATTAGCACATGAGAGAATATTCTGTGGCATTTTGTTTTTATTCTCGACTATTACAGTACTGGTGATAGGTTGTGCTGCAAGTCTTTTTTTGTTTTATCTTAAATTATTTTTAGCAGCTTTAATATGGAATCTGAACGTCCAAAGAAACAGCAGCAGTAGCACAATTGTCCATGGCTGAGAAGCCAAGACCCTTTTTGATTTAATGCACACAGGAAGCAGGTAGCAATAATGAAGGGTAGCACTCAGAACCAAAATGTACTTCAATTGGAATTAACAATTTGCACCATCCAAGCTTAAACTTTTAACAGGCTGACAATTTGAAGGTGTTATTCACAGAATTATGAGACATGATTTTTAAGACTTTGTGCATTGCCTAGAATATATTAATATACTACAATCAATTATGATGTTTTAAATGCTTAAAAAGCTGAACAGTTTATACACTGATGTTAGTTGATATGGATTATGTCTCATTTCTCAGACTTGGGATCACATACTAATACCACAGAAGCAAATAAGAAATAAGTGGTCTGAAGATCCATCTCTGATACACACAAGCCCTTTGGTTACTGCTCTGCTAGGCTTTGTCAAATCAGGGCCAAATAAAGTTAAAGTTCATATTTGAGCATAGTTTAGAAATTTCTGTTACATTTTGAACTTGTGTCTTTTCTTACTTTTAAATACTAACTTATTCAGTTAAATAATTTGCAGAAAGCTTGCAATTAAAAATTACATTTGTTGACTCTTCCTCCAATAATCAGAACACTTGGTGTTATATTTCCCATGTATAAAATACCTCTTACATAATAACAATGCTATATGGTTTTTAGCAGTCCTGCTGCTGTCCAGCAATTTGACTGCACTATAATTACAGAAATGGCATCTGTACTTTGTCCTTGTTTCACTAGGGTACATTTTCACAGTGGTTAGATGTTGTGAGCAAAGACTCCTATCTTATAATTACTCCATATTCCTTACTCCATATTATTTTCCAATTTAGCTGATGAGCTGATAAAAAATAAGCAAAATGAGTTTCAGGTTGGTCAGTAACCAGGTGTTTTCACCTCTGGGAAGCCTACTGCTACTACACATGATGCAACCCCTCCCTACCACCTAGGCACTGACTGCATTGTCCACAAAAGTGACAGAGCGACAAAGGCACTTGGGCTTAGTGCAACTGCTTCATGAATCTCATCAAACCTTGGACCGGACCTGCTTTATTGTTTGGCTTGCAGCATTCCACTATTATCTGTGGAAATGCTCTTCAGATAGCGTCATTTTAGTAGGGTCCTGCAGATCAGAGTAGGATTCATTTTGTGGAACCGCTTAATTGGATGGAATCACGCAGTCACTATAAAGCAATCATGTTAATGTACATTTAAACTGAAAAGTAAATGGATTTTTGTGACGTTAAATTTACCTAAAGTAATTTAATGGTTGGGTTGCACGTACAGTCCTTTTTTGCCCAAGAGAGTCCTGATTTGGACAATTGTGCTGGTGAAAACTTGAATAATGGCAAACGTGACTGTTTTTAGGAGCAAACTATTTGAACTTTTCTCTATACATTGCATTGAACTATGATAATGCATCTCAAAATACACTTTAATGTAATAAGCAGAACAAAGATACTACTAAATTTCCATAACTAAGACTGTTACTTTCGGTAATGAAATGAAAACTGGGCATTTACACTCGATAAGGATTGAAATGACTCTGTCCTGAATGACATCTGATATGGAGACCACTTTTATTACATGCCTGCTTACTGTACATCCTGCACGCCACTGAAGCACAACAGCAATTTTAAAACCTCCCCCAATTGGAATACAACAGATAAATATGACTGATGAGGGAGATGACACACACACACCCCAGCAGCTTACTCACTCTGAAAATATACGTTGGGATTTACTGGGAGACGTACCACAACAGCCAGTCCAGACTCCATCCTGAGTAAATTCACGCAGGCAGCTTCTGAAAGTAAATCCTTCTAAATAAGCAGCCAACGCAGGCAGCTTCCGAAAATAAATCCTTCTAAATAAGCAGCTAAATAAAACTGCACGTTCCCGCTCGCAAAACCAGCTGGAAACCTGGAATTACGTGCGCTGTGAGCTCAACTCCAACAGGCTGATAGCCCTGACGAGCTGACGTCATTGTGCATGCAGTCAGCTACAGCGCGAAAATGACAATATGAAAATAATTCAAAAAATAAAGTAGTAATTCGGGACAGTTGGGAGGTATGGATGATCTGCAAAAGTGGGGGGGGGCTCCCCCTAGCTTTATGGTTCCGGCACCCATGGCTTTACAATATCTAGGCAATTCACATCCTGTATTCCAACACAGGAAATTTCCTTAGTTTCACCCATTTGCTCTCCCAATATTTCTGACAGAGTAGTCTGCAGAGAATTTTTAAAGTCTGCCGAGAATTTTTAAAGTCTGCCAACTCATTACATTCCCAAAACATATGCTTCCAGCTACTCCTTTCTTACCCCATCACATCTCCAACATTTGCCATCTACCTGGGGAAAATTGTTTTGGAGTCTACTTGAGGTATACCACCACCTATGCAAACACTTCCAAGCAAAACTCTTAAATCTCCTAGACTATGTTGTACATTTGGGAGACATACAATGTCCTCCAATTGTTTCCTTATGAATTGCTTATCCAATCTCTCTTCCCAATATTTTCTAACTTCCACGGATTGATTTTTATAGTATCATGCAATATTTTATAAGCCCTGCTAATTATCCCGTATTTAACATCAGCTTCTGTTCTAGATTCAATTAAAAACTCTACCAGAGCAGGTCTTTCACTTAGGCTTTCCCTATCCCTTTCTATACTGGATATCAATCCCTGATATGGAAGGTAGTTCAAATGTCTTTTTCCTTCTTCCCATTTCATTACCCTTCCATCTAGTTACTTGCTCCAAATACCTTTATTCCTTTGCCAGTTTTCCTCCAGAAAATTTCAGCCTCCTCTTGCCTATTTCTCTGTGCCCCTAATTGTACTCATCCATACCAGTAAAACTGCCTTTCTCCATTCCCATGTTGGCTTCTTGGAATACCTTCTGCACCTTTATGAATATAATATTTTGTATGGCTGTCATTATTCTCCTTAAGGATCTGCATCCAAAATCCCACTCTCTTAAACACCTCACCCTGCTTCATCATTATCCCTTTCCACTAGAGTTACAGCTTTGTTTGGGTTATGTATATGAGCTTTAACTGTATAGCTCTAAAATATCCCTTTAAATCAGGCAATCCTAAACCACCTTGCTCTACTGAAAAATCAACTTCTCTCACTTGACCCTTGCCCTCTTCCCCTGCCAGATAAAATTGTTCACCTTTTTATTACTATACAAAACTTCTCTTGTGATAAAAATATGCCTGACCTGTATATAAAACTAGAGAGACAAAAAGCATTTTCACCGCTTGCATCTTGCTATCAATCTTATTCCAGTTTCTCAGTTTTTGTATTACCTTTTGTTTAGTCTCAACCCACATATCCTTAGCTGCCATAACAGAATAATTTTTAATCCATATTCCTAAATACATTGTTATGTTCCCATGAATATGGGTATTGCTGCATGAATTCATGAGTGCGTACATAGTTTACAGCTTCTGCCTTTGTTTAGTCTTCTTTAATTTTATATCACAAAAAGACATGAAACCATCTCAAAATGTTCTACAACACATATATTCTTTTCCGGTTTTATCAGGTGCAAAATAAAATTGAAAATAAAGCCAACTTTTCTTGATTATCATACCAATTATATTCTTGAATTTGTGTCCCAGTCTTTTTGGTCATTTACTGAGATTCCTTCTACTGGTCAAGCATCTTTTTCTTAAATAAGGGAAAAGGTTTACAGAATTGCTAGTTAATGGCTGTTCTGTACAGTGCCCTTCTACTTGCTGGTTCTTAATTCCTCCACAACTAAAAGGGATGGAAAATGACCGTCAGTGCAATCAGAGCAAAATATGGTCAAAACATAAAAACAGACATCAGAAAATATGACTTCAAGACATCATCTATAGCTAAAGATGACATCACGGGAAATGGTGCCAGCAACCTTGTGGTCAGACTGGAAGAAATCCCTGCACTCTAACAGAAAGAAGGTGCGAGACCCAGAGGACCAGTTCATCTGCCCTGACTCTAAATGTTTTTTTCCCAGCATTTCACATCTGTGGAAGAGAGGAGAAGAAATGGTATAGTCAGTCTAGAAAATCACTGCTCAGTGGGAAACAACCCCCCCCCCCAGCTACAACAGCAGACAGTTTAACAGTTTCAAACAAACTGTCCATGGTCACTGGTTGCTGAATGGCAGAAGAGACATGACAAGTCACAGAGGAAGGATTCTTAATTTTTGGAAGAGAAGAGGAAGATGAATCTCTCCAGTCTGAAAGTTGAGGAGTTGTGACGATAGGAGGTATTGCTAGCCATGCCAGGAGAAATAGGGCAAGGATTTGTAACATATGCCAGTACTGCGATTTGTACAGATACTTGTGCTGCAAATGTATTTGTGAGGTTTGCTTGGGTTAAAATATATCAACAGTGTGCCCTGTTGGAAGGAAAAGAAAAGTACATGTTCTATTGTAACTGAATTAAATGTATACATTGTAACAGCATATACTGGAAGTGAAGAGGTTAATCTTAATCCACCTGACTTTGCAAAATATTCTTGAAATTAAATTACTTTATGGGTTAAGCCATAAAGATGTTATTCCACAGTTTTGAATGGAGCCAGAGATGCACTGTCTGTGCTTGAGAATAGTTGATAGCTCCTGTAGGAAGATTGAAATGGTTTTATGGTTGTAGGACTTCCAGGAGATCTGAGCAAAGCTCTGTCTGTGTGTATAGTAACACATAGGTGCTAAAATCGTCAGCTTCTAGTGATAGCATGGGAAAGATGACCAGATGTGTGTGATGTCTTTCTGTAAGTAAAAGATATTTAGATATCAGTAGGAGTTTGCACTCGGCATTCTGTAGTCTGTCTTGGATTTAAAAAGGACCACTCATGCACATTATGTTGCCTTGGCCTATTCACCAAGTAACTTAACTAGGCAACAGTAATTCTTTTAGTCACTCAGGAATAGATAGGGAGATTAGACAAATACTGTTTTTCTAGAATTGTGTGAAACCTTCCATCAGTGTTATTTTTAATATTGCCTGTAACTAAAACTCTGGTATTTACTGTAAATTGATATTCAGTATTCTCATTTTTTTATTTATTATTATTAAATACATTTAAACTTTTCATTGTGGCTGGTCCTTTTTAGAAAATATTAAGTTTTGAGAGTATTTGCACACATTTGGTGATAACGCTGGCCACTCCTGAAAGCCTTACTCTTTGGTCAACATTACCATTAGTATTAATTGTATACAGTATTACTGGTAACCCTTGTAAGAGCCTTAAAGTATCTGGCAGGGGTTCTGGTGGCAGTGATAACTACCTTATAGTTTGGGAAGAAGGGGAACAGCAGGTGAATCTGTGCCAGCCTTTCCCAGCTGTGTGTACGTGTAAATCAAATCTCAGTGTGTGTGTCAGCTGCTTGGAGCAGGGACACAAAGCACTGGTTTCACAGAGAGCTGTGCCAGTGGGGAGTCTTATTGGGGGTCTCGACAGATATAGAGAGGAAACAGTCCCCAGACTGAGCATGTCCCCTGGGTGCTCTTAAGGGAAACTGTGCTTGATGTAGAGAGGTCTGCATCTAGAAATACTGAGTGTATAAATTTGTATTCCAAGTGAACATCCCTCACCAGTGTCACTGGTGAGGATTCAGGCTCCTTGATTACTGGTCAGTGTGAAGTCACATACTGGTGGCAGTGGTGGGATCATTACATTTTGGCAAGGACTGGTGTTATATTGAACTTCTGTAGCCTGCTAGCAGTTGTCACTAAAGGTGTGCATTCTGTCAGCAGCCAGACGGTAAACAGAGTTTCACATCACAACAGTTTTATTCATTTTTTTGTTTTAGTTTGGTCAGAGGCAGCAGGCAAAAATATCAGCAGAAGATTATGGCAAGATGACAAAGAACCAACTGGCCAAGGTGGGTGAAGCCAAAGGACTGGTGTATGTCAACCTGCCTAAAGAGGAAATTATTTCAGCCTTAGTCACACCTCAGACCAGCATCTAGGATGATAACCAGTCTGTTGATAGGGACTTGCAGCTCTCAGAAACAGAACAGTTCACCTTTTCCTCAGAGGTCTTAAAAATCCATCTGGAGTTAGA
Source organism: Protopterus annectens (assembly GCF_019279795.1). NCBI lineage: Eukaryota > Metazoa > Chordata > Ceratodontiformes > Protopteridae > Protopterus > Protopterus annectens. The sequence continues at coordinate 1,405,154,598 of NC_056728.1, read as the reverse complement.
AAGATTTGACCTTGAGGCCAAATGTTGGGAATTAGAATCAGCAGAGAGACTGTGGTGTTTGGAGGCTGAAGAAAATGAGAAGCAACATCAACATGAGGAGGAGATGCTGACTCTTCACCAGGTTCATGGTGGTAATGGGGAAGGGAATAACAGAACCCCAGAAGCAATAAAGGTCAGTAAATGTGTTCCACAATTTACAGAGGGTAAATTTTGATGGTTTTATTCATATACTTGAAAGGGTATGTAAACAGTATAATGCTGACAAAGGGCTTTGGGTATGGTTTCTTACCCTCCTACTCCATGGTAAAGTTGTAACTGCTGTTTCTAAATTGTGTGATATTGAATGTTTAAACTATGAAAAAGTCAAATGTTCTTTATTAGAATGTTTTAAGTTGACACCAAAAGCTTACAGAAAAAAAAGTTTTCTGAGCAGAGACCTACGACGGATGAAAGTCGGTGTGATTATATTGCTGAGATAAGCACTTATTTTCATAGGTGGATGAGTGGGTGTCAGGTCACAACTTTTGAAGGGTTGGCAGACCTTTTGGTGAGGGAACAAGCCCTGAGCACTTTGCTTGAGGACATGAGAATCTGGTTGGTAGACCAAGAATGCAATTCTGCAGATGAGCTGGGGAAGAAAGAAGATCTCTACTTAGCAAGCACAGCATCACTGCACAGGAAAGGGATACCCAGCACTGCACATTGATATAAGGGAACACATGGCGGGCAGCCTAAACTGCTCAGAGTTCGACAGTAACAGGGGAAGCCACTATTTTGGGTGCACAGCCAGGATCAAGGGTTAAATGTTTTAAATGTAACCAGTGGGGCCATGTAGCTTATAGATGTCCACAAAGGCAAGGTTGGGAACAAAAGTTGGGGGGCCAGCAAGTAGGAACAACAGTATGCTAGTGGTAAGTTGTCGGCAGACAACAGGCGTACCTATCACAAGAGGGTACAACCAATCTTAGTGGATGGAAAACAGCCATCATAAAGAGAGACAGCCTCCGGCATAACCATGGTGAAGCCTGCAGTGGTTAAAGAGGAGCAGTACTCACTTGGGCAGCCCACTCCAGTCAGAACTTTAGGATGGACTCAATTCCAAATTTCTTTGGCCAGGGTTCACCTTGACTGGAAGGGTGGAAAAGGAAGCAAGTAGGTGTGTTTGAGGATATCCCTGCAGATGTCTTGATAGGGAATGATTTTGATAATGCAAGTAGTGTGCATGCAGTTACACGCAGTCAGGCTTGGAGATAGACATGTGGGTCTGGTAGCCTGAGGGAGAAGCAGACAAGAGACCACACCTGAAGCCAGGGCTGGTGGTGTGGCTATTTCAGGGAGGGAGCTACCCTGTAGCAGTGACCCTGAAGGTGACCACAGTTCCTGGTAGATACTGATGCTCCCTTGTACAGAGTGACTGCAAGGGCAGAGGTGAGTACCCAGGCTGACAGTGATGCACTGCTGTCAGAGGATACTGGACTTCCTGTGGAAGGGGAGCTGGAAAGAGTCACAAAAGTAGAGAATCGACAGGCTCAGCTCTCAGACACTACACTAAGAGGCTTGAGAGAGGTACCTAGGGAGGCACCCGATTCTCAAGGAAAAGTGGAGTCTGTATACTGGAACAAAGGATTAATGTATAGTGTGTGGAACACTAAAGGGTGAGATACTACAGCAGTTGGTAGTGCCTACTGTCTGGCACTTCTAGCCATAGCAAAACAAACCAAACGAGAGGAACCAGTAGACCCAAAAGAAGCAGCGTTTCCACAGCAAAATGCAATAGTCCACACAGTATTTTATAAATACCGCAAATAATAAAATGCTGCAGTTAGTAGAAAACTCCTTAGAGGCTGTAATCACGATTTAAATCCATTTATTATTGAAAAGACTTTAAGTGCTGAAATAGAATACACTTTTCGTCGCATACTAAGCGCAACTTCCTCAGAAGACAATACGGAATGCAATTTCCTCCTTTTATTAAAACCTCATGTTAATTAGTTAACTGAATTAAACGTTCCTAAAACACTTCTAGCCATAGCCCATGACATTCCTTTTGCAGGTCATATGGGCGTAAAGCGTTCCAAGAAATGCATTATGCAGAACTTTTGCTGACCTGGGATTGCAAGCAATGTAACAGGGTGCTGCAGGACCTGTTTGCACTGCCAAAAAGTAGGCAAGGCAGGAAACAAGGTTAAAGCTCCTTTAATGCCTTTACCTGTGACTGAGGAGCCATTTTGTAGGGTAGCTATGGACACTGTGGGGCCTCTCAGTACCCATACTCCACAAGGAAGACATATCCTGGTGGTAGTAGATTATGCTACTAGGTACCCTGAGGCAGTGGCTCTATCCTTTGAGGCAAAAAAGGTGGAAAATGCTTTGTTAGAGATTTTCAGCAGGGTAGGTTTCCTCAAGAGAAATACTGACAGAATTGTCAATTTCATGTCAGACCTGCTGGCTTATCTGTGGAAGCACTGTGGGGTGAAGCACTAAAGTGTAGATCAGAATGCATGATACACCTTTAAGAAGCATTCCAGTCAGTGGGCACATGCAGATGAGTACTGAGCATGTGCAAGCAAGAGTGCCATTTTGAGTCAGCCATGAGAGTGCGTGCGTTATGTAGTCAGTTAAGATAGTTAAGTTCAATATTCCTGCCATCCATCCTGATGTGTTTGTATACACTAATCTATTTAAACAAACATCCAAGCCTTGTTGTCTTAATGCACATAAGGCAAACAATATGGTGTCAGAATGGGATCCAGAGTCACAGCCATGAGGCAACGGGTGAAGTTGGAGGAATATATAGGAGTGGATCATCCCTACTGCTCAAATGACTTGCAAAACAGGTCAGAAATAAATTCCAGGTACTAAACCTCGCTTAATTGATTTCTTTTGCTGTAAATATAAAATTAAGCACTCAATGCTCAAAACAAATTTCTTACTAAACAAAATGTCCGAAACTGCGACATATTTAAAAATATTCAAAATAATTACGAAAACATTTGAAACAATATCTGAATCGCATAAAATGTATAAAAAAGGGAAAATGACCGTATTTTTTTCAATATGTACTACTTTTTTGCATTAACTAAAGCTATTCAAAATATCCGAAGTGTGCAAAGTGTTTGCAAGTGTGTTCAGTATTACAGTACAGTTATTTTACAAAGTACAGTTATTTCAAAAAATATTTTGCAGAGTACAGTCTTTTGAAGAGCTTATTGTGCATTTGAATATTACTACAAGTACCTGGCATGTGTGTGTATGTTCGTACAGGATTACAAGGGCCATTTTGCATTGTTTTACTATATTCTGTGGCATGGCAGAAGGATTTCGCAGACCTGCACAGCTGGTCTTTGATAATAATATTGAAGAAAATTGGAGTGTGTTTGAACAGGAATACAATATTTTCATACAGGCTGCTTTTCGGACAAAGATGCATGTACAAAGGCATTTATTCTGCTTAATTTAGCTGGTTCAGAAGCCAATGAAAGAGAGCATTCATTTGCTTGTGTATGCACCTGCTGTGTTTGCAGGGAAGGGGAAGGCCGCCATATTGTGGTACCAGCTGAAACAAGGGAAGACCCGGAGTGCTTAAAATGTAAACAGAGAAATGTGTAACCCCCCCCAAATGAATATTACAATGGACAGGCACTTATTTTACACAAGGAATCAAAAGCCTGGTGAAACTTTTGCTGCACATAGTATCAACATGAGAAATAAGGCAATAAATGCAGATTTGGTGATCTGACAGATTAGATGATAAAAAATAGACGTGTGTGGTATTAATAATGACACAATGAAAAAGATTTTGCTTTGAGACATTGATTTGACGTTAAATAAGGCCATTGAGATTTGTCAGATATATGAGCTCACAGAAAAACAGACAAATATGCTTACAAATGAAAATGGCTCTGGAAGAAGTATACAGACTGCTTTCATATGCCAGAACAGGTCCTTTCACATCTGATTCTATACAAGTATTGAAAGGAACTAAACAAGAATGTCCTCTTTCACCTCTGCTTTTCACCCTAATTATGGAACCTTTTGCTAATTTTATTAGATCAAATATAAATATAAAAGGTATTAAAATACTGGAGAATTCAAGTTCTAAAATTCAGTTGTTTGCAGATGACATCTTATTGAAACGGACGATAAATCTATATCTGCAACTTTTTTAGCAATGGAACTATTTCAAAGAAAATCTTGTTTAACATTTAATAACAAAACAATTTTACCGAAGAACATAAATAAGAATAAAATCCCAAATAAGTTCCTGAAATATATTGTTAAAAGGAAAATAATTACTTGGAAATAACCATAATGAATAATATTAAAGATATAGTAAACTATAATTATACTAATTGTGTAAATAAAATAAAGAATATAATGGACAAATGTAATAAAATTGTCTTTACAATGGAATAAAGACTCTCTATCAAATGATTATCTTGCCAAAAATCATTAACAATACCTCCTCTGAAAACCTATATTAAAGGTTTTAACACTAATTTTGAAATTTCTTTGGTTCCCTGACAAACTAAGAATTGTATTAAATCATATGAGAGACTGGGAAGTATGGGGACTAAGACTACCAGACATAGAATTATATTCACTATCATCAGTTATGAAAACAATATGTCTTTGTAGCAACATTTCTACAGCTAGACAGAATTTTTATGAAACCTTTTTATCCATTCTAAGGGTAACAGATATACCAATAATTATCTTAAACACCAGTTTATTTTTGGTTATTAAAGGATTACATTATGGGGAAAAACCACCAAACAAGTGATTCTTACTTCATTTTCACTATATTAAATACTTTTAGAAATCTTATGTATAGAAGTTTGGCTTATAAAAAAGCATGGATTTTACTTATGTTCCCTATAGCATATATTTAGTGCAATGTCCCTACTTCAAATTTAGAAACAAAGATTGCATTTAAAGAGAAGAATCTGTTGTACTAGTTTCAGTTAATGAAAGACGAAAAGCTACACTCAGTAGATAACATTAGGAATAAACATGATTTGGATAAAGATATGTGGTTAGATATACAATCTTGTAGACTATATATAGAAGGGGAAATTAAGTGAAAGCAACCAATGTTAAAGGAGAACCGCACCCAGAGACTCAAAAAAATGTTTATTTTTATTTTGTTAACCGGGTATAAGCCTTTTTTCAGTGGAGGCTCGGGGAGAAAAGCTCTACAAGCAAAAACTTAAAATAATAATTTATAATGTAGTCAGACGAGAGTACAGTGTACACAACTAAACAGTCTAAAGTGGACGGACAATCCATTATGGACTTATAGAACATATGAACATATTTTATCATGGTTTGGTGTTTCCTACATTTTAACACCACTCTGGGACTATTTACAGGTTTTTAAATATTTTTATATGCAATTTGAGTCTAACCACATGTGGTCTGGCTTCTTGAAGTAATTCTAATTGTTTAGACTGCCTCGAGGTATTTCACAATGCAGTACTTGTCTGAAAAACATTACATCATGCAGGCCTCTTTCTTTCTAAAGCTCCTGTCACTGCATTGATTTTACATGCATACACTGCTGTCTTTCAGTCAGTTTTAAGTAACATTTCATGCCATTCAATGACTACTTAAAACACAAACAGTGCAAATGCCACAGAAGAGACCTTTCAAAGTGCTTTATACTGCTGCTTCTTTTTAGAATGACTAAATTGCAGTCTTTTGTAAAGCTTGAATTGTACTACTTTGACTCAACTCCCATCACCCTAACTTCCCTAGCTGTCAAGGTGCTAAGGGTAATATGAGCAGCTACCTCCTGTGATTGGCAGCTCACACAGCAGGAGACTTGACTCGCACTGCTTTCCTTGTTCTAGCCTTTACTTTCTGTATGGATAGGGGAAAGACTGGGGAGTTGTGACATTACATGGGTGGGATTTTAGGACGGTCATGGTGATGTCAGTCTGGGGAGGGAATTGGCAGGAAAACTAACTGTATTCATTGGCATTAATTACATCGATGAATTGTAGACTGTGGCAAGCTTTTCCAGGGCGGGATAAAAGTTTCTTTTGAAAGTGAAACCACTACATTACAGTAAGGTACTGCTCTAGTGGAGAGAAACAGTCAATTTAAAATATTTTAAATGCTGTATTGTTGTTTATACATAGCAGGGGCAGTAACTAGGGAGAAAAAGGGCAGAGAAGTTGAACATTTAACAGAATCCCTTGCTGTCCTTTAAGGGATCATGTCCCAAAACTGAGTAAATGCATCATTTTTATTGCAACAGACTTCATTGGGACATGGCCTCTTGTCCAAACTGTATAAAGTAGTAAAGAGGGAAACTAAAACATGTAATGATACATATTCGTACTTTACCCAAATCAATAATAGACCACCAAGTGATGAAGACAAAAATTATTTCTATCCTCAAAACTGATGTACAAGAAAAAGCAATTTTGTTGGAGATGCAAGAAAGAACTTAAAGCAGATTGCAACACATGTTCTTTGATTGTACCGTCTTGATTGATTTTTAGAATATTTTTTTACAGGCATTTTTTGAAGATTTATTTTATTTAAATCATTAATTCTTTTCAATACCCCTATTCCTACTTGTGTTAAAAGAACAAAGTACAACATATGGTGGACTATATTAACCATCTCCAGAAAAGTGATCACACAAAACTGGAAAAAAGAATTTACTCCTCATTTAAAAAATGTACAAGTTTAGCAACAGAAGCAACTCATCTAGAAATTATTACAATCGGATCAAGAATCAACTGAATCACCTCTTGCCTCAATGTATGGACAACATTTAAAGAACAATTGAACAGGCATGCAACAACAGGAATGACTAGAAGGCTGACGGACACTCTTGTAAATAGTTATTTTCTTTGTTTTGTATTTATAAGATTAGTTTTTTTTCTTACTTTTAAATATGTATGTACATTTCTGATTACAAATTTTGTAGTGGTTATGATTTATGAAAATTTAACAACATTTTCAAAAAAGGACTCCGGCAGTCCGTTTGAAACTTTCAGTTATTTTTCACAGAATAAAAATGTCTGGAAATGAGATATGTCAGATATATGAGCTTACAGAAAGGCACACAAGTATGCTTACAAATGAGAAAGCAAGCCTTCCAGTACCTTCTGCAGCTCATGTAGACAGTATGCAACATAAGGTTAAAACATACAGGCCTAAGGGCGGGGCCATTTCAGTAAAACCCAGAACTACTTCAGTAAGGCCTAAGGTGCAAGCAGCAAAGTACAGGGGTGATTCAGCAAACCTCACAGTCAACTGTCGTAATTGTGGTGGTAATCATGAACCCAAAAGAGCAAGGTGCTTTGCTTTTGGTCAGCAGTGTCAATCTTGCAATACGAATCATTTCAAAAGATTTTGTAAATCCAGTAAGGCACATTTTTTTTAATAAAAAAGGAGGGTATTCCAAGAGGCAAGCGGATTGATTAGAAAGTTGCAACTCTTCTTTTTATGCTGATGGTGTGTCTGTACTTGGTGAAACAGTCAAAGCAGTACATTTGTGGGCAAATACATTTTTTGTACTGTTTGGATTAATGGGAGTCCCGGTACAGCTCAAAGTAGATAATGGCTCAAAGTGCAATCTTACGTCAGCAGAAACGTTTGCTAGAGTAAAAGCTGCAGAACAACTTGATCTGAGAAAGTGTGCAAAGATTGTTGCTTATGGTGGTGAAGAAATTCAAGCCAAAGGCTCAGTAGTGCTTTCATGTTACTCTGCTGGGAACAGCTATGAACTGCAGTTTTTCGTAGTCAAGAGACACGTGCAGTCATTATTAGGCCTCAGACAGTTTGAGAATGGGACTGCTTTAATTTAATAAAGAAGTCTACCATGTAAGCTTGCATGACAACAGCTCAAATTTCAACCAAACCATTTTTTCTGAGAATGTTGATATTTTTGCAGACTACCATTTGTGTACTCCATGAAGTTAGACCCAGAGATCAGCCTAGTTATCAGACCAACATGGAAAGTTCCAGTAGCTACGCAGAACAGAATCAAAGCTGAGCTAGACAAAATGGTACAGCTAGGAGTAATTTGTCCAGTAGAAGAACTTACTGAATGGGTATCCTCCATGGTAGTGGTTCATAAGAAAAGCTCAGATGACATCAGAATATGTACTGATCAAACAAATCTGAACAAAGCATTAAAAAAGGCCTCATCATCCAATGTGCACAGTCAAGGAGGTTGCTGCCATCATGCTAAATGCCAGGGTTTTTTTGTCTTCGATGGAGAGAGTTCATTTCGGCAAATTTTGCTTGACCAAAAATCAAATCTTCATTATTAATCACAGCTGATATGCCATTTGGAAGATACAGACTTCTGAGAATGCCATTTGAAATAAATTCTGCCAGTGAAGTCTTTTAGCGTGAGATGCAGCCAATTTGTCGGGCTATCCATGTGCTATTATAATACATGATATTCTAGGAGGAGGAAGTGGTGAAGTTGAACATGACAGAAACTTCAAGAAAGTTCTGGAAGGAGCACTTGATGTGAATCTTAAGCCGAATTGTCAGAAGTGCAAATTCAGGCTGCAAAAAGTTACTTATATTGGTCACTTGTTTACCAGTTTTCTTGAGGTGCCATCTCCAAACAATGTTCAAGCCCTACAGCGTTTTCTTGGCATGGTCAACTATCTAGGCAAGTTCATTTCAGATTTAAGCTTTCAGCACCACCAAGACAGCTGACATGCAATGGTGTAAACTAGTCATGGTCACAACAGCACCAAATAGTATTTGGTGTCCTCAAACAGAAACTTGCTAATCCCACCAACTCCTAGCTACTATGACATTCACAAACCAGTTATTCTTTCTTGTGATGCTTCTAAGTTTGGTCTAGGTGCAGTCATTCTTCAAGAGGGTAGACCAGTTACCTATGTTTTGAGAACTCTTACCCAGAGATGCAATATGCCCATATTGAGAAAGGTTTCGGCAACTGTGTTTGCATGTTTGAAGTTTCATGATTATATTTATGGTCGACCTACCCAGATCTCTTGCCAAATCACAATGTATGATGCTCAAATTGCAGAAGTACAACTTTAATCTTGTTTACACAATAGGCAAACTTCCTTATCTTGCTGATACATTATCCAGATTGCCCAAGAAAACCACACAACAGCATAACAATGAGCAACATGATTTTGAAGTAATGGAAGTGAGAAATTTTTCTTCCACACGTCTTGACAAACTCAAAACTCACACAGCTTCAGATCCTAAATTTCTATCAGTCACAGATGGCCTTCAAAGCAATATTGCTTACTAGATATTGCTTACTAGTAGAAGTGCAACAGTATTTTCCATACAGAGATGAGATTTTGTCAGACAACAGTTATCATGGAAGGTCCTAAAGTGATTGTTCCAAAATCCTTGCAACAAGAGTACATTCAGATTTTGCATCGTGGCCACCCAGGAACTGATTCTACCAAAAGAAGGGTAAGAGGTCTAGTATTTTGGCCTTCTGTGTCAAGAGATATTGAGAAAGTGCTTTCATCTTGTTCAGTCTGTAATAGTACAAAGCTGCATCATAGGTTGGTACTAGGCTAAAAGCCCTAGGGCCTATACAAGCCTAGCCATAACAATTCCCTGGCTATTTTTTCCCCACAATATTTACTTCCCTGGACCCCTGTCTAGCAGGGCGACTGATGTGATCCTCAGGGTGAATTTCCTCTCTCCCATCCAACTGTCAAGGTTCCTTTTGAAGAGAGCCAAAGAGGCGCTCTGCTTGACATGTATGTATGTATATCAACAAAAAGAATCACTTCAGTTAAGCCATCCTGAACTACCTTGGTCAACAATAGCCACAGATATCTTTGACTGGAATGGTTAACATTACTTGGTGTTCATAGACTCCTATTCAAAATTGGTTCGAGATTGAACTACTTCCCAACTTAACTTCCAGTACTGTCATTACTAAGTTGAAGAGATATTTTTCTGTCCATGGTAGTCCACACAGAGTTACTTCTGACAATGGTGCACAGTTTACCAGTCAGCAGTTAAAGAAATCTGCAGACCCGTTGGACTTTTTCATATTATGTTTAGTCCTGAATATCCTCAAACAGCTTGGCTGAACGTGTAGTTCAAAGTGCAAAACAGCTGTTCAAGAAATCCAGACATGACAATACCGATGTTTTTCCACACTTACTAAATCTCAGAAACATTCCTCGTGATAATCATCTTGGTTCACCTGCCCAGAGACTTATGTAGAGACAAACCAGAACCACATTACCAATCAGCAGTAATTTATTGGTTCCATGTGCTAAAATCAAAGCAGCAGTAAAAGCCCAACTGTTGAAGCATTTGTCCCAGAAGTCTTACTATGATGAAACCAGCAAACTGCTCAGTTTACTGAAAAAAGGGGAGATAGTGAGGATGCAGACATCAAAAGGTTTTGATCGCATCAGATATATGAAAGGTTTGTGCCAAGAGCCGAGATTGTACATTGCGGAATCACAAGGAATGGAATTCAGACAAAACCGGAAGAATTTGTTACCAGGGTCTGAACCAGTGTTACAGCATCTTGCCTGTGAGAAAGACGAGTGACTTATCCAATGTTACTGTTCCAGAGAACATTCCGTCGGCAATCCCTGTCCCTGAGAAAATCTCAGAGTTCAAGAAAAACATTCCCCAGTGACTGTCCCAGTTGCTAAACCTAGACCTATTATGTTACAAGACCACGTTGCATCTTGAAACCTAGTTCTAGATACACAGCAACCTGGACAGGACAGTTTTCTTTATTAGTGTTTGTATAATTGCACTCCTATTGAAATGTCACTGTTTAAACGAGACAGCGCAGTAAAGAGAAAGGCTGTAGATCAGTGTGTGTGATGCATCTTTAAGAAGCATTCCAGTCAGTGGGTATGTGCACATAAGTACTGAGCATGTGCAAGCAAAAGTGTAATTTTGAGTGAGCAGCCAGAGTGAGAGCATGCATGTATGTAGTCAGACAGTTTAAGTTTAATGTTCGTGACATCCAACCTGATGTGTTTGCATACAATAAACAGCTTAAATGAACACCACAGCCTCATCACCTTCTTAATGCACATAAGACAAGCGACAAAGACCACCCCCTACCTAATGGTCTTGTGGGGAGGTTGAACTGTACACTAAAGACATACTATGGGCATTTGCAGACCAGTTTAAGCAAGAGTGGGACAAATATATGCCCCATTTGCTGTTTGCTTAGAAAGTGGCACCCCAGAAATCTACATTTGTTTCACTTTTTGAGTTGCTGTAAGGGTATAGGGTGAGGGGACCTTCAGATCTGATTTGTGATGAGTGGGAGGGTAAGTGTGAACTCACAAGGAGTCGCTGTGACATATGTCCTAAACCTCAGGACAAGGCTTGGGGATCTCATGGGCTTGGTCCAGGAGAACTTGGTAGGAGGACAATAGCAGAAAAAGGTCTGGTATGCCAGGAATGTTTGAGCCTGTCAGACAATAAGCTGCAGGCAGCTTGGGAGTGACCCTTCAAAGTGGTAAGGAAGGTCAGTGATGTTAACTAAATGGTAGAACTGCTAGGCAGGAGGCAAAGGCACAAATCGTACCATGTTAACATGATGAAACTTTACCATGACAGGGAAGCCCTGGTGTGGAGTATTTGCAGTTGATTGCACGAGGAGTCCGAGGGGGATCTGGTGACTGGTGATCTCAGTAAGGCTTGGAATGATACCTCAGTGGAAGGGGTAGCAGTATCCCAGCAGCTAGCCCCTTCCCAGGTTCGAGAAATTTGAGCAGTGTTACAGGAGTTTGGGGGCATGTTCACTGGGAAACCTGGGTGCATCCACCTGGTGCAGCACCATGTGGATACAGGACCCCAAAGGCCTATCAAAGCAGGCCCCTTACAGTGTGTGCCTGAGAGAGAGAGTCAGACTCTGAGGGAGGAGATACAGGATATGCTGGAACCGAGGGTATTCCAGCAGTCCCGGAGCCTCCCCAGTGGTGATGGTACCAAAGAAAGATGACAGCACCAGGTTCTGTGTGGACTACCGGAAAATAAATAGTCACAGAATCAGATGCTTACCTCATGTCTAGGACAGATGAAGCCTTAGAGCAGCTAAGTGGGGCTAAGTATCTGACCACTACTGATCTGACCAAAGGCTGCTGGCAGGTGCTCTTGACTCCCACAGCTAGAGAGGTCAGCCTTTGTGACTCCTTTCTATTGCATGAGTTCAGAAAGATGCCCTTTGGGATGAGAAATGCCCCAACGACCTTCCAGAAGTTGGTAGATCATATCCTGTCAGGAGGAGAAGGAGATTATGGTCTTGCCTACCTGGATGATATTGCTATCTACAGCCATTCTTGACAAGAGCACCTTCAGCACGTCAGGGAGGTGCTGGGCAAACTACAAAGGGCAGGGTTGACCATTAAGCGTCAGGTGGGTATGACAGAGGTCTCTTACCTGGTTAACAGTGGGGGGATTTGTAAGATCTGGCTTCCACTTTGGCAAGTTCTGGCCTTTCAGGCTTGGCCTGTCCCTGTTATACAAAAGAGATGAGGGCATTCTTGGGGACAGCGGGGTACTATAGAAAGTTCGTTCCCAATTATAGTACAATAGCTACTCCCCTCACAGACCGCACAAGGAAAAACAGACCATATAAGGTAGTGTGGACTCCAGCCTGTGAGCAAGCATTCCAAAAGCATAAAAGGGACCCCCCTGTGTTAGCCAGTCCAGACTACAGCAAAGAATTTGTTGTGCAGGTGGTTACTTAGAACCATGGGGTGGGGGCTGTACTCATCCAGGTCTCAGAGGAAGAGGAGTGCTCAATGCTATATATCAGTTGAAGACTCCAACCTAGAGAGGAATGTTATGCAGCAGTAGAAAAAGAATGCTTAGCCATAGTATGGGCACTGCAGAAACTCCAACCCTATCTGTATGAAAGGAAATTCACTGTAGTTACAGACCATAATCCCTTAACATGGCTATATCGAGCCCGCCAGCAAAATGACAAGTTGCTAAGGTGGAGCCTAGGATTGTAAGCATATATGAGAGTGCGGCACCATGGTGGGTTCAGCAATGCCAATGCAGGTGGGCTCTCAAGACAGGGCATGGGATAATGTATTCCCAGGTAGGTTGCTTGAGAGGAATGAGGCTTTCTCAAGGGGCACAAACTAGCTTGAGTCTTCAAAAGGGGGAGTGGTGTGACAATAGGAGGTACTGCCAGGCATGCCAGGAGAAATAGGGCAGTAGATTTGCAACATATGCCAATGCAGCTAGCTGGAATTTTGTAAATTATGTAATTTGTATATCAAACTTATTTGTACAGATGCTTCTGCTGAAAATGTATTTGTGATGTTTGCTTGTGTTAAAATGTATCAACAGTGCACCCTGCTGGAAGGAAAAGAAATGTACATTTATTATTGTAGCAGAATTAAATATATACATTGTAACAGCATATACTGGAAGTGAAGAGGATAATCAATCCACCAGACTTTACAAAATATTCTTGAAATTAAATTACGTTCTAAGTTAAGCCATAAATACATAATCCCACAGTTTTGAATGGAGCCAGAGATGCAATGTCTGTGCTAGAGAATAGTTGGTAGCTCCTTGTAAGAGGGGTGAAATGGTTTTATGAGTTCCAGGAGATATGAGCAAAGCTCTGTTTGTGTTTATGGTAACACACAGGTGCTAAAATCCTGCCAGCTTCTAGTGTTGGTGATAGCATGGGAAACGAGAGTCAGATGACCAGATGTGCATGTCATTCTGTAAGCCAAAATAATATTTAGATATTAGTAGACGTTTGCTCTCAGCATTCTGTATTCTGTCTTAGATCTGACAAAAAGGACCACTCACCCACATTATCTTGCCTTGCTCTATTCAGTAAGCAACTTAACTAAGGAACAGTATTTTTTAGTCAATCAGGAACACGCAGTGAAATTAGCTAAATACTGTTTTAGAGTGAAACTTTCCATCGGTTTTATTTTTAATATTCCCTGTGACTGAATCTCCGGTGTTTACTTTTATTATTATTAAATATACTTAAAACATTCATTGTGACTGGTCCTTTTTATAGAATATTTTAAGTTTTGAGAGTATTTTCACATATCTGGTGATGACTGACCACTCCTGAAAGCTTTGCTGTTTTGTCTACATTACCATTAGTATTAACTGCACATAGTATAATTGGGAACCCGTGTAAAAACCTTAAAGTAGCTGGCAGGGGTCCATATGGTAGTGATAACTACATTACAATTTGGGCAGAAGGCAGCACAGCAGCTGAATCTGTGCCAGCCTTTCCCAGGTAGGTGGGTGTGGGTGTCCGTGTATGTGGGAGTCAGTGTAAATCAAATCTCAAACTGTGTGTATCAGCTGCTTGGAGCAGGGACACAAAGCACTAGTTTCACAGAGAGGGTGTGGGAGGCCTTGGCTTGGAACCTCAGCTAAGAACTCAACCCCGAGCTGGGCCACTGGGGAGTCTTACTGGGGGTCTGGACAGATATAGAGAGGAACCAGCCCCCAGACTGAGAGCGTTCCCAGAGTGCTCTTAAGGGAAATTGTGCTTGATGCCGAGAGGTCTACATGTGGAAATACTGAGTGTATCCATTTGCATTGCAAGTGATCGTCCTTCTCTAGTGTGAGTGGTGAGAATTCGGGCTCCTTGATTACTGGCCCAGTGTGGGCATGTCGCAGGAGTATTGGCTGATTTGGAGAAAAGATGAGCTTGAAGACTCACCAGAAGCCAGTTAGACCAAAAGAAACTCGTAAATCAAATGAATGTGAAAGATGTTTTTACACCTCTGTAGAGGTGACTGGCTGAATTCCTGACAAAAGTGGTAGGTACTACTGGGAACTGTGAAATCCTCTCAAGTAACAGAAGCAAAGTGTGTGCTGCAGGCAGGTGGAATGGTTGTGTCATATGCAAACTTGTTTTGTATCTTACTAGTTTCATCATCATGACATTCTTAAAAATGACATAGGTACATAAAAAGTAACAAAAAAAATCACATTTTCTTTATTTTCATGCAGTACACATCAATTTTAATGCATCCCAACATTACATAAATTACCCATTTCCTGCATTCCCTTAGATATCATCCTCCCTCCTCCTGGACATATTGCATGATTTGTTCCCACAAATTCCATTTATTTATATGCAATTTATTATTTCCCTTTTCTAAGAATCTTGCCTCCAAGTCATTTTATGTCCTTTACAATATTCAGTACTTCAGTTACTTGGTTTAGATTTTGATTTCCATTTTCTAGTAACTGCTTTTTTCTCAGGTCAATAGGATTAAACTTAGTAAGACCTTACTATGAATGAACAATTCAGATCCTATAACTCTGCTCAGAAGAATCATTATCTTAATTACAACCATTTGCTTCTGCAACATTTTTGACAACCTATGTAGGAAAATTTTAACAACCAACTCATTACATTCCAAAACAAGTCCCCAATTACTGGCATCACACCTCTATCATGTGCTATCTACCACAGTTAAAATTCTCCATACCAGAGAACCAAACCGATGCCTTCATTGCGCTTTTATATACCGCTTTCCCATTATGTCTTACCTATCTTTTCTAACTTCCGCTGACTGATTCTTATAGTTTTCAGACAGTATTATAGCCGTATTAATTATCGCTTTTTAACATCAATTTCTTTTCTTGACTCAATTAAAAAAAAAACTACCAGAGCTGGAGTTTGAGTTTGCTTTCCCTACCTGCGCCAAAGAGAGAGGGACAAAGGGGCTGCTGTTTCTAACATCTAACCAGCAGTCCATACTTTTTTTGGCCGCATCTCACTCTAGGTACTACTACTTTTTGCTCTCTAAGCAGGTTTTATTTGCTAATTTTCTCCAATCTCCCCTTACTTACTTTCTATACCCATACTTCCAGTAATAGGAAACGGTAAAATCGTGGCTTAAATTTCAGAATATTTTCTTCCACTTTAAATCATATTCTGCTTGATTGTTATTATTCTCAAGTACCTGCATCCAAAATCACTCTCCTTACTTATAGAATCACCCAAGCCCCGTTTCATCATCCTTTTCCACTTTGACTCAACCATCAGCTTGAATATTTAAATATATATATATATATATATATATATATATATATATATATATATATATATATATAGATATAGATACCTATACCTATAGATATCTATCTAAATACCTCTATATATATATATATATATATATATATATATATATATATATATATATATAGTATACATTCATTTGGTCAGCCCGGGGATGGCCAACCGGGAAATGTCTAAAAGCAGTGCAGCAAATTCTCGTGTCTAACGCAATATGTGTGAAACACACAATATGCCCCCCTTTTTTTGATCCATGGTAGCACTTGTTTAGGTGGTAGAGCAGTCGGAAACGTCGCATTCTGTGTTTATGACATTGCAACTGTTCACCACTATGAAATTCGACATTCCGGTTCAGAAAATATAACGTTCGGAGAACGTTTCTTCTAGTAAATTCACATATAATATAGATATCTAGATCTACAGATAGATATAGATATAAATAGATATATATATCTATATATATGGATCTATACATACATATCTTTATATATCTATACATACATATCTTTACATACATTTATCTATATATATATATATATATATATATATATATATATATATATATATATATAGATAAATCTATATATCTATATATATAAAATAAAATACACGTGTGTGTATATATAAATCTATATATCTATATATATAAAATAAAATACACGTGTGTGTATATATATATATATATATATATATATATATATAAAAACAAAAAATTTACAAAAAAAAAACAAAAAA